>NW_024704756.1:17668679-17883382 GCF_018977255.1 Callorhinchus milii | reverse complement strand
AGGGCTAAGAGTTTCAGGGCTAAGAGTTTCAGGGCTAAGAGTTCAGGGCTAAGAGTTTCAGGGCTAAGAGTTTCAGGGCTAAGAGTTTCAGGGCTAAGAGTTTCAGGGCTAAGAGTTTCAGGGCTAAGAGTTTCAGGGCTAAGAGTTTCAGGGCTAAGAGTTTCAGGGCTAAGAGTTTCAGGGCTAAGAGTTTCAGGGCTAAGAGTTTCAGGGCTAAGAGTTTCAGGGCTAAGAGTTTCAGGGCTAAGAGTTTCAGGGCTAAGAGTTTCAGGGCTAAGAGTTTCAGGGCTAAGAGTTTCAGGGCTAAGAGTTTCAGGGCTAAGAGTTTCAGGGCTAAGAGTTTCAGGGCTAAGAGTTTCAGGGCTAAGAGTTTCAGGGCTAAGAGTTTCAGGGCTAAGAGTTTCAGGGCTAAGAGTTTCAGGGCTAAGAGTTTCAGGGCTAAGAGTTTCAGGGCTAAGAGTTTCAGGGCTAAGAGTTTCAGGGCGAAACTCTTAGCCCTGAAACTCTTAGCCCTGAAACTCTTAGCCCTGAAACTCTTAGCCCTGAAACTCTTAGCCCTGAAACTCTTAGCCCTGAAACTCTTAGCCCTGAAACTCTTAGCCCTGAAACTCTTAGCCCTGAAACTCTTAGCCCTGAAACTCTTAGCCCTGAAACTCTTAGCCCTGAAACTCTTAGCCCTGAAACTCTTAGCCCTGAAACTCTTAGCCCTGAAACTCTTAGCCCTGAAACTCTTAGCCCTGAAACTCTTAGCCCTGAAACTCTTAGCCCTGAAACTCTTAGCCCTGAAACTCTTAGCCCTGAAACTCTTAGCCCTGAAACTCTTAGCCCTGAAACTCTTAGCCCTGAATCTCTTAGCCCTGAAACTCTTAGCCCTGAAACTCTTAGCCCTGAAACTCTTAGCCCTGAAACTCTTAGCCCTGAAACTCTTAGCCCTGAAACTCTTAGCCCTGAAACTCTTAGCCCTGAAACTCTTAGCCCTGAAACTCTTAGCCCTGAAACTCTTAGCCCTGAATCTCTTAGCCCTGAAACTCTTAGCCCTGAAACTCTTAGCCCTGAAACTCTTAGCCCTGAATCTCTTAGCCCTGAAACTCTTAGCCCTGAAACTCTTAGCCCTGAATCTCTTAGCCCTGAAACTCTTAGCCCTGAAACTCTTAGCCCTGAATCTCTTAGCCCTGAATCTCTTAGCCCTGAATCTCTTAGCCCTGAATCTCTTAGCCCTGAATCTCTTAGCCCTGAATCTCTTAGCCCTGAATCTCTTAGCCCTGAATCTCTTAGCCCTGAATCTCTTAGCCCTGAATCTCTTAGCCCTGAAACTCTTAGCCCTGAAACTCTTAGCCCTGAAACTCTTAGCCCTGAAACTCTTAGCCCTGAAACTCTTAGCCCTGAATCTCTTAGCCCTGAAACTCTTAGCCCTGAAACTCTTAGCCCTGAATGACTTAGCCCTGAAACTCTTAGCCCTGAAACTCTTAGCCCTGAAACTCTTAGCCCTGAAACTCTTAGCCCTGAAACTCTTAGCCCTGAAACTCTTAGCCCTGAAACTCTTAGCCCTGAAACTCTTAGCCCTGAAACTCTTAGCCCTGAAACTCTTAGCCCTGAATCACTTAGCCTGAAATCACTTAGCCCTGAAACTCTTAGCCCTGAAACTCTTAGCCCTGAATCATCTTAGCCCTGAATCACTTAGCCCTGAAACTCTTAGCCCTGAAACTCTTAGCCCTGAATCACTTAGCCCTGAATCACTTAGCCCTGAATCACTTAGCCCTGAATCACTTAGCCCTGAAACTCTTAGCCCTGAAACTCTTAGCCCTGAAACTCTTAGCCCTGAAACTCTTAGCCCTGAAACTCTTAGCCCTGAAACTCTTAGCCCTGAAACTCTTAGCCCTGAAACTCTTAGCCCTGAAACTCTTAGCCCTGAAACTCTTAGCCCTGAAACTCTTAGCCCTGAAACTCTTAGCCCTGAAACTCTTAGCCCTGAAACTCTTAGCCCTGAATCTCTTAGCCCTGAAACTCTTAGCCCTGAAACTCTTAGCCCTGAAACTCTTAGCCCTGAATCACTTAGCCCTGAATCACTTAGCCCTGAAACTCTTAGCCCTGAAACTCTTAGCCCTGAAACTCTTAGCCCTGAAACTCTTAGCCCTGAAACTCTTAGCCCTGAAACTCTTAGCCCTGAAACTCTTAGCCCTGAAACTCTTAGCCCTGAAACTCTTAGCCCTGAATCTCTTAGCCCTGAATCACTTAGCCCTGAAACTCTTAGCCCTGAAACTCTTAGCCCTGAAACTCTTAGCCCTGAAACTCTTAGCCCTGAAACTCTTAGCCCTGAAACTCTTAGCCCTGAAACTCTTAGCCCTGAAACTCTTAGCCCTGAAACTCTTAGCCCTGAAACTCTTAGCCCTGAAACTCTTAGCCCTGAAACTCTTAGCCCTGAAACTCTTAGCCCTGAAACTCTTAGCCCTGAAACTCTTAGCCCTGAAACTCTTAGCCCTGAAACTCTTAGCCCTGAAACTCTTAGCCCTGAAACTCTTAGCCCTGAAACTCTTAGCCCTGAAACTCTTAGCCCTGAAACTCTTAGCCCTGAAAATCTTAGCCCTGAAACTCTTAGCCCTGAAACTCTTAGCCCTGAAACTCTTAGCCCTGAAACTCTTAGCCCTGAAACTCTTAGCCCTGACTCACTTAGCCCTGAAACTCTTAGCCCTGAATCACTCTGCCCTGAAACTCTTAGCCCTGAATCACTTAGCCCTGAAACTCTTAGCCCTGAAACTCTTAGCCCTGAAACTCTTAGCCCTGAAACTCTTAGCCCTGAAACTCTTAGCCCTGAAACTCTTAGCCCTGAAACTCTTAGCCCTGAAACTCTTAGCCCTGAAACTCTTAGCCCTGAAACTCTTAGCCCTGAAACTCTTAGCCCTGAATCTCTTAGCCCTGAAACACTTAGCCCTGAAACACTTAGCCCTGAAACACTTAGCCCTGAAACACCTAGCCCCTGAAACTCCTAGCCCTGAAACTCTTAGCCCCTGAAACTCTTAGCCCTGAAACTCTTAGCCCTGAAACTCTTAGCCCTGAAACTCTTAGCCCTGAAGCTCTTAGCCCTGAATCACTTAGCCCTGAATCACTTAGCCCTGAATCACTTAGCCCTGAATCACTTAGCCCTGAATCACTTAGCCCTGAATCACTTAGCCCTGAATCACTTAGCCCTGAATCACTTAGCCCTGAATCACTTAGCCCTGAATCACTTAGCCCTGAATCACTTAGCCCTGAATCACTTAGCCCTGAATCACTTAGCCCTGAATCACTTAGCCCTGAATCACTTAGCCCTGAATCACTTAGCCCTGAATCACTTAGCCCTGAATCACTTAGCCCTGAATCACTTAGCCCTGAATCACTTAGCCCTGAATCTCATCCCGACACAAACCAACTCTCAGCCTTGAATGACCTCAACACAAACTGAACCCTCAAACAACTCGACACAAACCAACTCTCAGCCTTGAATCAACTCAACACAAACTGAACCCTCAAACAACGCTGACAGGAACTGAATCTCAGCAGATACACAAAGCCAGTCGCTAGTAAACGGACTTTGAGACCCCGCTTCAAAGCAGCCCTGACAGAAACCAACTCTTGGCCCTGAATCTATTCAACCTCAACCAACTCTGACACAAACCAACTCTCAGCCTTGAATCAACTCAACATAAACTGAACCCTCAAACAACGCTGACAGCAACTGAATCTCAGCAGATACACAAAGCCAGTCGCTAGTAAACGGACTTTGAGACCCCGCTTCAAAGCAGCGCTGACAGAAACCAACTCTTGGCCCTGAATCTATTCAACCTCACTCTGACACAAGCCAACTCTCAGCCTTGAATCAACTCAACATAAACTGAACCCTCAAACAACGCTGACAGCAACTGAATCTCAGCAGATACACAAAGCCAGTCCCTAGTAAACGGACTTTGAGACCCCGCTTCAAAGCAGCGCTGACAGAAACCAACTCTTGGCCCTGAATCTATTCAACCACTCTGACTCAAACCAACTCTCAGCCTTGAATCAACTCAACATAAACTGAACCCTCAAACAACGCTGACAGCAACTGAATCTCAGCAGATACACAAAGCCAGTCGCTAGTAAACGGACTTTGAGACCCCGCTTCAAAGCAGCGCTGACAGAAACCAACTCTTGGCCCTGAATCTATCAACCTCAAACAACTCTGACACAAACCAACTCTCAGCCTTGAATCAACTCAACATAAACTGAACCCTCAAACAACGCTGACAGCAACTGAATCTCAGCAGATACACAAAGCCAGTCCTAGTAAACGGACTTTGAGACCCCGCTTCAAAGCAGCGCTGACAGAAACCAACTCTTGGCCCTGAATCTATTCAACCTCAAACAACTCTGACACAAACCAACTCTCAGCCTTGAATCAACTCAACATAAACTGAACCCTCAAACAACGCTGACAGCAACTGAATCTCAGCAGATACACAAAGCCAGTCGCTAGTAAACGGACTTTGAGACCCCGCTTCAAAGCAGCGCTGACAGAAACCAACTCTTGGCCCTGAATCTATTCAACCTCAAACAACTCTGACACAAACCAACTCTCAGCCTTGAATCAACTCAACATAAACTGAACCCTCAAACAACGCTGACAGCAACTGAATCTCAGCAGATACACAAAGCCAGTCGCTAGTAAACGGACTTTGAGACCCCGCTTCAAAGCAGCGCTGACAGAAACCAACTCTTGGCCCTGAATCTATTCAACCTCAAACAACTCTGACACAAACTAACTCTCAGCCTTGAATCAACTCAACATAAACTGAACCCTCAAACAACGCTGACAGCAACTGAATCTCAGCAGATACACAAAGCCAGTCGCTAGTAAACGGACTTTGAGACCCCGCTTCAAAGCAGCGCTGACAGAAACCAACTCTTGGCCCTGAATCTATTCAACCTCAAACAACTCTGACACAAACCAACTCTCAGCCTTGAATCAACTCAACATAAACTGAACCCTCAAACAACGCTGACAGCAACTGAATCTCAGCAGATACACAAAGCCAGTCGCTAGTAAACGGACTTTGAGACCCCGCTTCAAAGCAGCGCTGACAGAAACCAACTCTTGGCCCTGAATCTATTCAACCTCAAACAACTCTGACACAAACCAACTCTCAGCCTTGAATCAACTCAACATAAACTGAACCCTCAAACAACGCTGACAGCAACTGAATCTCAGCAGATACACAAAGCCAGTCGCTAGTAAACGGACTTTGAGACCCCGCTTTAAAGCAGCGCTGACAGAAACCAACTCTTGGCCCTGAATCTATTCAACCTCAAACAACTCTGACACAAACCAACTCTCAGCCTTGAATCAACTCAACATAAACTGAACCCTCAAACAACGCTGACAGCAACTGAATCTCAGCAGATACACAAAGCCAGTCGCTAGTAAACGGACTTGGAGACCCCGCTTCAAAGCAGCGCTGACAGAAACCAACTCTTGGCCCTGAATCTATTCAACCTCAAACAACTCTGACACAAACCAACTCTCAGCCTTGAATCAACTCAACATAAACTGAACCCTCAAACAACGCTGACAGCAACTGAATCTCAGCAGATACACAAAGCCAGTCGCTAGTAAACGGACTTGGAGACCCCGCTTCAAAGCAGCGCTGACAGAAACCAACTCTTGGCCCTGAATCTATTCAACCTCAAACAACTCTGACACAAACCAACTCTCAGCCTTGAATCAACTCAACATAAACTGAACCCTCAAACAACGCTGACAGCAACTGAATCTCAGCAGATACACAAAGCCAGTCGCTAGTAAACGGACTTTGAGACCCCGCTTCAAAGCAGCGCTGACAGAAACCAACTCTTGGCCCTGATTCTATTCAACCTCAACCAACTCTCAGCCTTGAATCAACTCAACATAAACTGAACCCTCAAACAACGCTGACAGCAACTGAATCTCAGCAGATACACAAAGCTATGTCCCTAGTAAACGGACTTTGAGACCCCGCTTCAAAGCAGCGCTGACAGAAACCAACTCTTGGCCCTGAATCTATTCAACCTCAACCAACTCTCAGCCTTGAATCAACTCAACATAAACTGAACCCTCAAACAACGCTGACAGCAACTGAATCTCAGCAGATACACAAAGCCAAGTCCCTAGTAAACGGACTTTGAGACCCCGCTTCAAAGCAGCGCTGACAGAAACCAACTCTTGGCCCTGAATCTATTCAACCTCAAACAACTCTGACACAAACCAACTCTCAGCCTTGAATCAACTCAACATAAACTGAACCCTCAAACAACGCTGACAGCAACTGAATCTCAGCAGATACACAAAGCCAAGTCCCTAGTAAACGGACTTTGAGACCCCGCTTCAAAGCAGCGCTGACAGAAACCAACTCTTGGCCCTGAATCTATTCAACCTCAAACAACTCTGACACAAACCAACTCTCAGCCTTGAATCAACTCAACATAAACCGAACCCTCAAACAACGCTGACAGCAACTGAATCTCAGCAGATACACTAAGCCAGTCGCTAGTAAACGGACTTTGAGACCCCGCTTCAAAGCAGCGCTGACAGAAACCAACTCTTGGCCCTGAATCTATTCAACCTCAAACAACTCTGACACAAACTAACTCTCAGCCTTGAATCAACTCAACATAAACTGAACCCTCAAACAACGCTGACAGCAACTGAATCTCAGCAGATACACAAAGCCAGTCGCTGGTAAACGGACTTTGAGACCCCGCTTCAAAGCAGCGCTGACAGAAACCAACTCTTGGCCCTGAATCTATTCAACCTCAAACAACTCTGACACAAACCAACTCTCAGCCTTGAATCAACTCAACATAAACTGAACCCTCAAACAACGCTGACAGCAACTGAATCTCAGCAGATACACAAAGCCAGTCGCTAGTAAACGGACTTTGAGACCCCGCTTCAAAGCAGCGCTGACAGAAACCAACTCTTGGCCCTGAATCTATTCAACCTCAAACAACTCTGACACAAACCAACTCTCAGCCTTGAATCAACTCAACATAAACTGAACCCTCAAACAATGCTGACAGCAACTGAATCTCAGCAGATACACAAAGCCAGTCGCTAGTAAACGGACTTTGAGACCCCGCTTCAAAGCAGCGCTGACAGAAACCAACTCTTGGCCCTGATTCTATTCAACCTCAACCAACTCTCAGCCTTGAATCAACTCAACATAAACTGAACCCTCAAACAACGCTGACAGCAACTGAATCTCAGCAGATACACAAAGCTATGTCCCTAGTAAACGGACTTTGAGACCCCGCTTCAAAGCAGCGCTGACAGAAACCAACTCTTGGCCCTGAATCTATTCAACCTCAACCAACTCTCAGCCTTGAATCAACTCAACATAAACTGAACCCTCAAACAACGCTGACAGCAACTGAATCTCAGCAGATACACAAAGCCAAGTCCCTAGTAAACGGACTTTGAGACCCCGCTTCAAAGCAGCGCTGACAGAAACCAACTCTTGGCCCTGAATCTATTCAACCTCAAACAACTCTGACACAAACCAACTCTCAGCCTTGAATCAACTCAACATAAACTGAACCCTCAAACAACGCTGACAGCAACTGAATCTCAGCAGATACACAAAGCCAAGTCCCTAGTAAACGGACTTTGAGACCCCGCTTCAAAGCAGCGCTGACAGAAACCAACTCTTGGCCCTGAATCTATTCAACCTCAAACAACTCTGACACAAACCAACTCTCAGCCTTGAATCAACTCAACATAAACCGAACCCTCAAACAATGCTGACAGCAACTGAATCTCAGCAGATACACAAAGCTATGTCCCTAGTAAACGGACTTTGAGACCCCGCTTCAAAGCAGCGCTGACAGAAACCAACTCTTGGCCCTGAATCTATTCAACCTCAAACAACTCTGACACAAACCAACTCTCAGCCTTGAATCAACTCAACATAAACTGAACCCTCAAACAACGCTGACAGCAACTGAATCTCAGCAGATACACAAAGCCAGTCGCTAGTAAACGGACTTTGAGACCCCGCTTCAAAGCAGCGCTGACAGAAACCAACTCTTGGCCCTGATTCTATTCAACCTCAACCAACTCTCAGCCTTGAATCAACTCAACATAAACTGAACCCTCAAACAACGCTGACAGCAACTGAATCTCAGCAGATACACAAAGCCAGTCGCTGGTAAACGGACTTTGAGACCCCGCTTCAAAGCAGCGCTGACAGAAACCAACTCTTGGCCCTGAATCTATTCAACCTCAAACAACTCTGACACAAACCAACTCTCAGCCTTGAATCAACTCAACATAAACTGAACCCTCAAACAACGCTGACAGCAACTGAATCTCAGCAGATACACAAAGCCAGTCGCTAGTAAACGGACTTTGAGACCCCGCTTCAAAGCAGCGCTGACAGAAACCAACTCTTGGCCCTGAATCTATTCAACCTCAAACAACTCTGACACAAACCAACTCTCAGCCTTGAATCAACTCAACATAAACTGAACCCTCAAACAACGCTGACAGCAACTGAATCTCAGCAGATACACAAAGCCAGTCGCTAGTAAACGGACTTTGAGACCCCGCTTCAAAGCAGCGCTGACAGAAACCAACTCTTGGCCCTGAATCTATTCAACCTCAAACAACTCTGACACAAACCAACTCTCAGCCTTGAATCAACTCAACATAAACTGAACCCTCAAACAACGCTGACAGCAACTGAATCTCAGCAGATACACAAAGCCAGTCGCTAGTAAACGGACTTTGAGACCCCGCTTCAAAGCAGCGCTGACAGAAACCAACTCTTGGCCCTGAATCTATTCAACCTCAAACAACTCTGACACAAACCAACTCTCAGCCTTGAATCAACTCAACATAAACTGAACCCTCAAACAATGCTGACAGCAACTGAATCTCAGCAGATACACAAAGCCAGTCGCTAGTAAACGGACTTTGAGACCCCGCTTCAAAGCAGCGCTGACAGAAACCAACTCTTGGCCCTGAATCTATTCAACCTCAACCAACTCTCAGCCTTGAATCAACTCAACATAAACTGAACCCTCAAACAACGCTGACAGCAACTGAATCTCAGCAGATACACAAAGCCAAGTCCCTAGTAAACGGACTTTGAGACCCCGCTTCAAAGCAGCGCTGACAGAAACCAACTCTTGGCCCTGAATCTATTCAACCTCAAACAACTCTGACACAAACCAACTCTCAGCCTTGAATCAACTCAACATAAACTGAACCCTCAAACAACGCTGACAGCAACTGAATCTCAGCAGATACACAAAGCCAAGTCCCTAGTAAACGGACTTTGAGACCCCGCTTCAAAGCAGCGCTGACAGAAACCAACTCTTGGCCCTGAATCTATTCAACCTCAAACAACTCTGACACAAACCAACTCTCAGCCTTGAATCAACTCAACATAAACCGAACCCTCAAACAATGCTGACAGCAACTGAATCTCAGCAGATACACAAAGCCAGTCGCTAGTAAACGGACTTTGAGACCCCGCTTCAAAGCAGCGCTGACAGAAACCAACTCTTGGCCCTGAATCTATTCAACCTCAAACAACTCTGACACAAACCAACTCTCAGCCTTGAATCAACTCAACATAAACCGAACCCTCAAACAATGCTGACAGCAACTGAATCTCAGCAGATACACAAAGCTATGTCCCTAGTAAACGGACTTTGAGACCCCGCTTCAAAGCAGTGCTGACAGAAACCAACTCTTGGCCCTGAATCTATTCAACCTCAAACAACTCTGACACAAACTAACTCTCAGCCTTGAATCAACTCAACATAAACTGAACCCTCAAACAACGCTGACAGCAACTGAATCTCAGCAGATACACAAAGCCAGTCGCTAGTAAACGGACTTTGAGACCCCGCTTCAAAGCAGCGCTGACAGAAACCAACTCTTGGCCCTGAATCTATTCAACCTCAAACAACTCTGACACAAACCAACTCTCAGCCTTGAATCAACTCAACATAAACTGAACCCTCAAACAACGCTGACAGCAACTGAATCTCAGCAGATACACAAAGCCAGTCGCTAGTAAACGGACTTTGAGACCCCGCTTCAAAGCAGCGCTGACAGAAACCAACTCTTGGCCCTGATTCTATTCAACCTCAACCAACTCTCAGCCTTGAATCAACTCAACATAAACTGAACACTCAAACAACGCTGACAGCAACTGAATCTCAGCAGATACACAAAGCCAGTCGCTGGTAAACGGACTTTGAGACCCCGCTTCAAAGCAGCGCTGACAGAAACCAACTCTTGGCCCTGAATCTATTCAACCTCAAACAACTCTGACACAAACCAACTCTCAGCCTTGAATCAACTCAACATAAACTGAACCCTCAAACAACGCTGACAGCAACTGAATCTCAGCAGATACACAAAGCCAGTCGCTAGTAAACGGACTTTGAGACCCCGCTTCAAAGCAGCGCTGACAGAAACCAACTCTTGGCCCTGAATCTATTCAACCTCAAACAACTCTGACACAAACCAACTCTCAGCCTTGAATCAACTCAACATAAACTGAACCCTCAAACAACGCTGACAGCAACTGAATCTCAGCAGATACACAAAGCCGAGTCGCTAGTAAACGGACTTTGAGACCCCGCTTCAAAGCAGCGCTGACAGAAACCAACTCTTGGCCCTGAATCTATTCAACCTCAAACAACTCTGACACAAACCAACTCTCAGCCTTGAATCAACTCAACATGAACTGAATCCTCAAACAACGCTGACAGCAATCAACTCTCAAAATTTCACTTCAACAATGTTCAAACATCAGCTCTTAACTTCACTGTATCACCCACTTGCAAAAATATTAAAAGAAACTGATAATATCAAATCTGAATATACATCTAATCTTACACTATCTGAATGACAACTTCATAATTGAATCTACAATGTAAACTAGAGTTAAGGCTCACATGTGTTCAGATGCCAGACATCCTGCATGAAGTCCACATAATGTTGCCAAACATCTGGAGTGTGGAAAGGTGCGAGAGAGAAAGAGTGTAATAGCTTTAGTTGCCAACATAGGTTTCCGCTATTACACTTACCTTGTCTACCGCGAATTCCAACTTGCTGAAAAGAAAGGATACAAATATACTAAGGTTTCCACAAAACCACACTTACCGTATAGGCCAAATTCGCAACCAGCACGACCCAAGCTCTGCTGTAAATAAATTGGTTGTGTACCTACACTGAACCATCCCTGACACTGACCAACTCCCATCAAATACACTGAACCAATCTCAACATGAACTACATCGATAACTACAGAAGATTCTCTGATAAACCAACTCAGCAACACAAAGCAAGTCCCGTCTCACAACACCTCAACTTCACTACACCAGCCCTGACACTGACCAACTCTCGTGATCTTCACTGATCAAATCCACAGAAATTCATTCTCAACAATTCTACTAATCCAACCTTGGCCCCACTCAGTAAACTACTCTGTTACTACACTGAACCTGCCCTGATACAAGCCAACTCTCAAACACCCCCTCAACTGAACCCAAATCTCAACTACTCTAAGGAAACACTGAGAGAAACCAACTCTCAACAACTGGACTAACTCACCTCGACAAACCCAACTCTGAACCAATCTCAGCATAAACTGACTCGACTACACTAAACCAGTCTGAACAGAACCCGACTCGTGGCAGCCACACTGACCCAGACCCGGCAGCCACTGACTCTCGGCAGCTACACATTGCCGGTCACTAGCAGACCAGCTGTGCAAACTGCTCCGACCCAGCCCTGGCAGCGACTGACCCGAGGCAACTGCACTGAGCCAGGCCTGAAAGACTCTAACCCTCAACAACTGCACTCGACTGGCCTCGACAGACAGTCACTGACGCTACACCTGCCCTGAACCAACTCGCACACAAACTGATGCTCCACAACCAGCCCCAACACAAACTAACTCTCAGCCACTAAACCCAACCAACCTTGACAGACACTGGCACTGAGAAAATATACCAACCTTCACACAGAGACTCTATATTACCCAACAATGCACAAATTCACTCTGATCTCAGATCAAACTCTTGTAATAGATGTTATCAAATCAAACCTTATACCATCCAACTACAGTGTGACTTCAATCTCTGCAATTCATACAATCTGTACCAATTAATTCTACCCTCGATCCAAAATGTCACCTCACCACATTTACTCAGCAACATCTCCTCACCTTGTCCCTCTTAAATCCCAGTCTTTGTTACTAACGACTTCTAATCTCAACCTCCAGTGTCAACCAGAGTTTGGCTCACATGTCTTTGGATGTCAAACATCCTGCATGATGTCCACATAATGTTGCCAAACATCTGGAGTGTGGAAAGGTGCGAGAGAGAAAGAGTGTAATAGCTTTAGTTGCCAACATAGGTTTCCGCTATTACACTTACCTTGTCTACCGCGAATTCCAACTTGCTGAAAAGAAAGGATACAAATATACTAAGGTTTCCACAAAACCACACTTACCGTATAGGCCAAATTCGCAACCAGCACGACCCAAGCTCTGCTGTAAATAAATTGGTTGTGTACCTACACTGAACCATCCCTGACACTGACCAACTCCCATCAAATACACTGAACCAATCTCAACATGAACTACATCGATAACTACAGAAGATTCTCTGATAAACCAACTCAGCAACACAAAAGCAATCCCGTCTCACAACACCTCAACTTCACTACACCAGCCCTGACACTGACCAACTCTCGTGATCTTCACTGATCAAATCCACAGAAATTCATTCTCAACAATTCTACTAATCCAACCTTGGCCCCACTCAGTAAACTACTGTTACTACACTGAACCTGCCCTGATACAAGCCAACTCTCAAACACCCCCTCAACTGAACCCAAATCTCAACTACTCTAAGGAAACACTGAGAGAAACCAACTCTCAACAACTGGACTAACTCACCTCGACAAACCCAACTCTGAACCAATCTCAGCATAAACTGACTCGACTACACTAAACCAGTCTGAACAGAACCCGACTCGTGGCAGCCACACTGACCCAGACCCGGCAGCCACTGACTCTCGGCAGCTACACATTGCCGGTCACTAGCAGACCAGCTGTGCAAACTGCTCCGACCCAGCCCTGGCAGCGACTGACCCGAGGCAACTGCACTGAGCCAGGCCTGAAAGACTCTAACCCTCAACAACTGCACTCGACAGACAGTCACTGACGCTACACCTGCCCTGAACCAACTCGCACACAAACTGATGCTCCACAACCAGCCCCAACACAAACTCACTCTCAGCCACTAAACCCAACCAACCTTGACAGACACTGGCACTGAGAAAATATACCAACCTTCACACAGAGACTCTATATTACCCAACAATGCACAAATTCACTCTGATCTCAGATCAAACTCTTGTAATAGATGTTATCAAATCAAACCTTATACCATCCAACTACAGTGTGACTTCAATCTCTGCAATTCATACAATCTGTACCAATTAATTCTACCCTCGATCCAAAATGTCACCTCACCACATTAACTCAGCAACATCTCCTCACCTTGTCCCTCTTAAACCCCAGTCTTTGTTACTAACGACTTCTAATCTCAACCTCCAGTGTCAACCAGAGTTTGGCTCACATGTGTTTGGATGTCAAACATCCTGCATGATGTCCACATAATGTTGCCAAACATCTGGAGTGTGGAAAGGTGCGAGAGAGAAAGAGTGTAATAGCTTTAGTTGCCAACATAGGTTTCCGCTATTACACTTACCTTGTCTACCTCGAATTCCAACTTGCTGAAAAGAAAGGATACAAATATACTAAGGTTTCCACAAAACCACACTTACCGTATAGGCCAAATTCGCAACCAGCACGACCCAAGCTCTGCTGTAAATAAATTGGTTGTGTCCCTACACTGAACCATCCCTGACACTGACCAACTCCCATCAAATACACTGAACCAATCTCAACATGAACTACATCGATAACTACAGAAGATTCTCTGATAAACCAACTCAGCAACACAAAAGCAATCCCGTCTCACAACACCTCAACTTCACTACACCAGCCCTGACACTGACCAACTCTCGTGATCTTCACTGATCAAATCCACAGAAATTCATTCTCAACAATTCTACTAATCCAACCTTGGCCCCACTCAGTAAACTACTGTTACTACACTGAACCTGCCCTGATACAAGCCAACTCTCAAACACCCCCTCAACTGAACCCAAATCTCAACTACTCTAAGGAAACACTGAGAGAAACCAACTCTCAACAACTGGACTAACTCACCTCGACAAACCCAACTCTGAACCAATCTCAGCATAAACTGACTCGACTACACTAAACCAGTCTGAACAGAACCCGACTCGTGGCAGCCACACTGACCCAGACCCGGCAGCCACTGACTCTCGGCAGCTACACATTGCCGGTCACTAGCAGACCAGCTGTGCAAACTGCTCCGACCCAGCCCTGGCAGCGACTGACCCGAGGCAACTGCACTGAGCCAGGCCTGAAAGACTCTAACCCTCAACAACTGCACTCGACAGACAGTCACTGACGCTACACCTGCCCTGAACCAACTCGCACACAAACTGATGCTCCACAACCAGCCCCAACACAAACTCACTCTCAGCCACTAAACCCAACCAACCTTGACAGACACTGGCACTGAGAAAATATACCAACCTTCACACAGAGACTCTATATTACCCAACAATGCACAAATTCACTCTGATCTCAGATCAAACTCTTGTAATAGATGTTATCAAATCAAACCTTATACCATCCAACTACAGTGTGACTTCAATCTCTGCAATTCATACAATCTGTACCAATTAATTCTACCCTCGATCCAAAATGTCACCTCACCACATTAACTCAGCAACATCTCCTCACCTTGTCCCTCTTAAACCCCCAGTCTTTGTTACTAACGACTTCTAATCTCAACCTCCAGTGTCAACCAGAGTTTGGCTCACATGTGTTTGGATGTCAAACATCCTGCATGATGTCCACATAATGTTGCCAAACATCTGGAGTGTGGAAAGGTGCGAGAGAGAAAGAGTGTAATAGCTTTAGTTGCCAACATAGGTTTCCGCTATTACACTTACCTTGTCTACCGCGAATTCCAACTTGCTGAAAAGAAAGGATACAAATATACTAAGGTTTCCACAAAACCACACTTACCGTATAGGCCAAATTCGCAACCAGCACGACCCAAGCTCTGCTGTAAATAAATTGGTTGTGTACCTACACTGAACCATCCCTGACACTGACCAACTCCCATCAAATACACTGAACCAATCTCAACATGAACTACATCGATAACTACAGAAGATTCTCTGATAAACCAACTCAGCAACACAAAGCAATCCCGTCTCACAACACCTCAACTTCACTACACCAGCCCTGACACTGACCAACTCTCGTGATCTTCACTGATCAAATCCACAGAAATTCATTCTCAACAATTCTACTAATCCAACCTTGGCCCCACTCAGTAAACTACTCTGTTACTACACTGAACCTGCCCTGATACAAGCCAACTCTCAAACACCCCCTCAACTGAACCCAAATCTCAACTACTCTAAGGAAACACTGAGAGAAACCAACTCTCAACAACTGGACTAACTCACCTCGACAAACCCAACTCTGAACCAATCTCAGCATAAACTGACTCGACTACACTAAACCAGTCTGAACAGAACCCGACTCGTGGCAGCCACACTGACCCAGACCCGGCAGCCACTGACTCTCGGCAGCTACACATTGCCGGTCACTAGCAGACCAGCTGTGCAAACTGCTCCGACCCAGCCCTGGCAGCGACTGACCCGAGGCAACTGCACTGAGCCAGGCCTGAAAGACTCTAACCCTCAACAACTGCACTCGACAGACAGTCACTGACGCTACACCTGCCCTGAACCAACTCGCACACAAACTGATGCTCCACAACCAGCCCCAACACAAACTCACTCTCAGCCACTAAACCCAACCAACCTTGACAGACACTGGCACTGAGAAAATATACCAACCTTCACACAGAGACTCTATATTACCCAACAATGCACAAATTCACTCTGATCTCAGATCAAACTCTTGTAATAGATGTTATCAAATCAAACCTTATACCATCCAACTACAGTGTGACTTCAATCTCTGCAATTCATACAATCTGTACCAATTAATTCTACCCTCGATCCAAAATGTCACCTCACCACATTAACTCAGCAACATCTCCTCACCTTGTCCCTCTTAAACCCCAGTCTTTGTTACTAACGACTTCTAATCTCAACCTCCAGTGTCAACCAGAGTTTGGCTCACATGTCTTTGGATGTCAAACATCCTGCATGATGTCCACATAATGTTAGCCAAACATCTGGAGTGTGGAAAGGTGCGAGAGAGAAAGAGTGTAATAGCTTTAGTTGCCAACATAGGTTTCCGCTATTACACTTACCTTGTCTACCGCGAATTCCAACTTGCTGAAAAGAAAGGATACAAATATACTAAGGTTTCCACAAAACCACACTTACCGTATAGGCCAAATTCGCAACCAGCACGACCCAAGCTCTGCTGTAAATAAATTGGTTGTGTCCCTACACTGAACCATCCCTGACACTGACCAACTCCCATCAAATACACTGAACCAATCTCAACATGAACTACATCGATAACTACAGAAGATTCTCTGATAAACCAACTCAGCAACACAAAAGCAATCCCGTCTCACAACACCTCAACTTCACTACACCAGCCCTGACACTGACCAACTCTCGTGATCTTCACTGATCAAATCCACAGAAATTCATTCTCAACAATTCTACTAATCCAACCTTGGCCCCACTCACTAAACTACTGTTACTACACTGAACCTGCCCTGATACAAGCCAACTCTCAAACACCCCCTCAACTGAACCCAAATCTCAACTACTCTAAGGAAACACTGAGAGAAACCAACTCTCAACAACTGGACTAACTCACCTCGACAAACCCAACTCTGAACCAATCTCAGCATAAACTGACTCGACTACACTAAACCAGTCTGAACAGAACCCGACTCGTGGCAGCCACACTGACCCAGACCCGGCAGCCACTGACTCTCGGCAGCTACACATTGCCGGTCACTAGCAGACCAGCTGTGCAAACTGCTCCGACCCAGCCCTGGCAGCGACTGACCCGAGGCAACTGCACTGAGCCAGGCCTGAAAGACTCTAACCCTCAACAACTGCACTCGACTGGCCTCGACAGACAGTCACTGACGCTACACCTGCCCTGAACCAACTCGCACACAAACTGATGCTCCACAACCAGCCCCAACACAAACTAACTCTCAGCCACTAAACCCAACCAACCTTGACAGACACTGGCACTGAGAAAATATACCAACCTTCACACGGAGACTCTTATTACCCAACACACAAATTCAGTCTAATTTCAAATCAAACTATTATAACAGATGTTATCAAATCTAAACACAAATCTGACCATCTAATTACAGTGTCTGACTTCAATCTCTGCAATTTGTATACTCTGTACCAAAAAAATCTACCCTCGACCCAACCTGTCACCTCACCACATTAATCCAGCAATATCTCCCCATCCTGTCCCTCTCAAACACGAGTCTGTTATTAACGACTTCTAATCTCAACCTCCAGTGTGAACAAGAGTTTGGCTCATACATGTTTGAATGTCAGACATCCTGCATGAAGTCGACATAGTATTGCCAAACCTCTGGAGTGTGGAAAGGTGTGAGAAAAAAAGATACCACCTTTGCTGTCATCACAGGGTTACTACTAGTACAGACTTGCCTGATCCTCCACAAGTCCCAAGGTGCTAGAGAGAGAAACAGGCCACAAACTTCAGTTGCGTCCCCATTAATCTAGACTCACCTTCAGGTGATGACTGAGCTCTGTGCATTAATGACTTACATCTCCCATGGGTTTCAGCTGCACCTCATCTCCAAATGATTTCCAGTTGGACATCTTCAGCCAAAATTTAGATGATGGCTCAGGTTAGTTAATTAATGCTGAGATTAATCCTAATTAACACTAAGCTGCAACTGCAAAACAAAGATTCCACACAGTTATTCTGTCATTGCTCTTCTAGAGATGGGTTACACGATAAAAGGAAGCCAGACAAGTCAATAGTTGGTCACAAACTACATCAAACAGATAGATGGGGACAAGGTCTCTTAAGTTCATTGATGTATGACAATTCAGTGATCATCTGGTATGAACGAGCATTAGCCCAGCGTTCAAGAGCAACACAAACCTGCACTGATTCCAGGACAACCTCTCACTCAAGTGGAAACAGTAAACAAAAGACTGAGAGAAGAGCAAACGTTAGAAAACAAAGTGATAAATAATAGTTCCTCCAGAAAGAAATGTTTTTTGGAAATAAACACACAAAAAAAACACCATTGTGCATACGGGCAAGTGATGATAGTTAGCCTAATAAGTGTCTGTCCAGAAATACATATAGTATAAAAGAATAAAACAAATTAGAAACACAAATTCAGCTTAAACAGTCTGATGTAGCAGCCATTACAGAGACTTGGCTACAAGCTGGGCATTACTGAGAGCTAAATATTCCTGGCTGTAAGATCTTTAGAAAGGATAGGGAAATTGAGAAAGGAGAAAGAGCAATGTGGATAACATTCAAGTACAGCAGTAGATAGAAAGAACTTCAGTAAAGGTGATCAGGCCACAGAAACACTATGGGTAGATATAAGGAACAGTAAAGGAAACGAGACTTTGGTGAGAGTTGTCTATAGACCACCAGATAGGAATTAAATAGCAATTTTTTGAGACAAGTTACACAATAAAAGGAGAAGCCAAACCAGCCAAGTTTTATTCACAATTTACATCAAGGGTAGGTGGACAGTGATAATGTCTTTGAAGCTCACAGGACAGACAACACCCAAGGTTTGGACACTTTCCCTTCACAAAAGAAAATCAACATTGCAGACAATTCACAGTCCACATGAAGATTCTCATAAATACAGACTTACCTGATATAGTCCATAAAGAGACCAACCCAAGCCCCACCACGAGCAAACTGCCCATTGCAATGCTCTGAACCACAAGCCTCCAGCAACTCTTCTCCTCCCTCTGGGCTAATAGAGTGACTCTTTCCTCGGATGATTGGACTATAATTGAGCTCAGCCTCTGGGTTAAATACCCACAAGTTCATTTCAGTCATGTGGCCAGTGAGGGAATCCCATTCCGCACAAGGTCCAGTTGAAGGTCCTCTCTTCACAGCTGGAACCAATCAGTATCAGCACATGTGTTGTTTGCTATTGGCTGGTTTAGATAATTCAGATGGGTTTATATAGATCATCTACAGCCTATCTCCTCTCCCCCACCAGACTCTGTGACTTTACCACCCTTGCCTGACTCCACTGGCTTCCCATCACACAGAGGTAGGTTATTGTTGTCTGTGTAGGAAAGCTGACTGTTGAAGTGGAGAACAACTTGATGGTGACATTTTACTACCATTTTATCTGCTATTCACATTTCCTGTGATTATATTGTTCCTTGTATTACAACATCTCCTTCCCATATCTCACCTGACATTTCATTCCTGATTATCTTGTTAACAACCACTTTACCTCAGTATTTTAATTTGGTCCCATCTCGCTTTGTGTTTTATTTTTCACTAATTTTGGCTCATGTTAACTCTAACGTTGGCCTCTGGGAAATCTTACACTAATTATAGTAAGTCTTTGGTTAATCTGTCAGAAACACTCTCTCCCCAAACTGCAAGTTTGAGCTGTTTGAACCTTTTACTTTATTTCATCTCAACTTTTCAACCAATAAAACAGCCGCCCGCCCCCCCCCCCACCGGACGCTGGGCGCCGCCTGCCCCCCCCCCCCCCACCGGACACTTAGGGTTAGGGTCAAGTAGTAAACCTGAGGATTGGAAGAACTTTAGGGATCAACAAAGGAGAACCAAAAACGTGATTAAGAGGGAGAAAATGGAATATGAGGGCAGACTAGCGAGGAACATAAAGACAGACTGTAAGAATTTTTACAAATATATAAAGAGAAAGAGGCTGTCAAAGGTAAATGTGGGTACGTTAGAGGCAGAGATGGGGCAGAATTATAGTTGGGGACAAAGACATGGCAGATTCATTAAACAAGTACTTTGCTACTGTCTTCACCTTTGAAGACACTGAAAACCTACCAAGAATAGAGGGGAAACAAGAAGACAATGTTAGCAAGCAGCTTGGGAAAATTAATATATGTAAAGAAATGGTTTTAGGAAAATTGTCAGGTCTTAAAACTGATAAATCCCCTGGACATGATGGCCTATATCCTAGCGTTTTAAAAGAGGTGGCTACTGAGGTAGTGGATGGCTTGTGTTTGATCTTCCAAAATTCTCTGGATTCTGGAACGGTTCCCATTGATTGGAAGATTGCAAACATAACACCACTAATTAAGAACGGTGGGAGAGAAAAGATGGGGAACTATAGACCAGTTAGTCTGACATCAGTGGTAGGGAAAATTCTTGAGTCCTTCATTAAGGATGATATGGGATTCCTGGAAGACCATAACAAGATTAGGCAGAGTCAACATGGCTTTACAAAAGGGAAGTCATGCTTATCTAATCTTTTAGAGTTTTTTGAAGATGTATCTGCAGGTTAGATAGGGGGGAACCAGTAGATGTGGTATATTTAGATTTTAAGAAGGCATTTGACAAAGTGCCACACAAAAGGCGATTGCACAAGGTTAAGACCCACAAAATGGGAACATATTAGCATGGATTGAAGAGTGGCTAACAGGTAGAAAACAGAGAATAGGGATAAACGGGTCATTTTCAAATTGGCAGGATGTGACTAGTGGAGTGCCACAAGGATCAGTGCTTGGGCCTCAGCTATTTACATTGATGATCTAGACGAGGACAATGAATGTATCTAAATTCGCGGATGACACTAAACTAGGAGGGCGAGTAAGCTGAGGATGATGCATAAAGATTGCAACGGGATATAGATAGGCGAGGGGAGTGGGGGAGTAGGTGGCAGATGGAATTTAATGTGGGCTAGCCTCCACCTGCCCCACCACACACACACACACACACATGTTCTGACTCCAAGTCAATGAGTTTTATTTTGTTCAGATATTTCATGACCCACATCTCTATATAATCATTGTTTCACAAACAGTATTGACGAGCCAGGTTCAGCTGCAGGAAGCTTGTTGGTGGCTTGGCACAAGAGCTACAACCTAGAGAAAAAAAAGGGTTAAAATGTAATGAGCAACAACTTACATTTATATAGTGCCCTTCGCACAGGGCGGGCGGGGGGCTGTGTGCGTGCGTGTGGGGCGGGGGCTGTGGTGTGTGTGTGTGTGTGGTGTTGGGGTCTGGATTGTGTAGTGGGGGCGGGGAGTGCGGTGGTGGGGGGGAGAGGCTTGAGTGCGAGCTGAACTGAGGAATAATCCACATTGCTGCTGTTATATCGCGAGGATGTGTTTTTCCTGTGGCTTGTGTTTAGTTTGGCTTTAGCCTGTGCCAAGACATCCAGCACCTCACAGCCTCCCCCCACCTCACACAACCAGCCTCCCCTCCCCCACCTCACACAAACAGCTTCCATCCCCCCTCACCACACAGCCCTCAAAATAGACACTTACGTGACCTCTCTAAACGTCCTCTTTTCAACATATTTCAGCCGATATTTCCTCTTGAACCTAAGAGCCAAAGTAGAAATGCAAATCTTGAACTATTGGGAAGATGAAGGTTTATGTTAATTAAAGGAAAGAATCAAAAATATTAAGCTTTTCCCAAAACCATCTTTATTTCTTTTGAAAAAAAATTAAACGGAAAAGTCTGTTGATTCAGTGTTTTGTCCTGTGGAAATAATTTCAGAAGTTCACACGAGGGGCTTTGCAACTTATAACTGTTTTGAATGAGGTGAGAATACAGCAAACGACAAACAGCAATGACACGTGAGCAGTGTTTTTCACATCACGTCCCAGGAGCAACGTGAGGTTTATTCCCCGCAGACACCAGAGAGATGGGAAAATTCATTCTTTTTGCTTAATTTCTTGTCTGAAACAGGGAGGCGGGCCCTAATCTTAATGTGTCACTCAAAAGGCCCTGCCCCCACCCTGACCAGAGCATCAGCCCTGACCAGGCTCGTGTCCAAACTCTGGGCCTGACACACACAAGTTTGATGGGATCAGTGCCGCGGTTTAAACAAGACTGTGATTCATACTCAAGTGAAGCCTGGATAATGATTCACATTTTAAAAATAAAACTAACGGAACGGTCAGTTGGAGGCACTTACTTGGCTCTCTGTCTGGGTTCTATTAAATTCCTCTTCTGTAAACTCTTAAACCTGTCGGCCAGGACACTGCCCTCAGGCTGGGAAAGGAATATTGTCATTAGGGGATACATCAGAACATTGTCATGTGACCAGATGCCATCATCTCTTGCGCAGTTATTGTATCGCAGGGAATAGAGATTTTACAATGGGAAATAGGTATACACTCCCACAAACACAGCCACGCACTCTCCATACACCAACACTCCCCCCACACACAGTCACACTCTTCCTATAAAGTGCCTGATGTTAGTTAGAGAACGTTAAGTGTCACTAACAGCGATTGTTGTAAGGTGATGATCTCTGCCCTCAGCTCCCAGAGTAAGGCCCACTCGGTCCAGCCTGGGAGACCCTGAGCTCTCTTCACATTCCCAGCCGAAGACTGGCAATACTTTGTGCGCAAGGATGGCTCTCGTCATCGGGCAGGTTACAGACCACTTAAGCCATTTAACCCAACAACATCGACTAGCATTTATATAGTGGCCCTCACGCAGGGGGATGTCCCAGAGCACTTAAATATCCCGTTAGAGAGAAGTCAAGAAGTTTTTTTTAAAGGATTGCTTTCTGGTAGTAATAATTCCATAAAATAATAATTTGGTCACTCAATCATGACTGTTTGTGGGATCTACTCAATCCACGGCTGTGCGGAATTGGCTGCCACATTTCGCCCACAAAACAGTCACTACACTTTAAAGTATATTCTGTGAAGCGCTTTGAGATGTCTCAACAATGTGATAAGGCGTATCAAATGCCTGAATTATTAGTTTGGTTAATCAGTGAACATGACCGAGTATAATTTCCAGTGTTCTAATCGGTTACGCACACATATCACCTCCCCCACACGACCCTCAAGTCAATGACCACCGCGCCCCCTTCCTCTCACTAACCTTCAGTTTCCGCAGTGAATCGGACAACTCGTCGCTCAGCTTCAACTCAATGTCTGGTTCTTCGTATCTGAGTAAGAAACAGTGTTTGTTGGGGGTGGGAATTTGGGGTGAGTGAGTGGTCTGTGTGAGCGGACATGATCTGCAAGCGGTCGGGCGCGAGTGTGGGTTTGAGCGTGAGTGGCCTGTGTGTGAGCACGTGCGGCCTGTGCGGTGCGAGCGGCCTGAGCGCGAGCTGCCTGTGCGCAAGTGCATGCAGCCTGTGTGTGGATGTCCATACGTTTCCGAGGGTCACTGTAAGGCTCTGAACCGCAGTATAACACAGTATAAAGTGCTAACAGACAAGTGTAATTTGTTGTTGTTGACAGACGTACCGGAGCTTGCCCAGCCTGCGGGGCTTATGAGCCTCTGCTTGTCGCTTGGCCAGTCGCTTGGCTTTGCTTGACGCTCGTCTGAGCTCCACCTGTTTCACTTCTCCTTTGATGGAGCGAAGCCGGAACAGCTCCTGCCTCTGCCTCCGCGCCTGCTTCTCCTCTCGCAGTCGCCGCTCCTGCACCACACAGTGATCAGAACTGAGACCACTGCCCCAGTGTAGTGCTGAGGACACTCGCCTCACAAGCCACTAACAACCGGGTTCCTACTTACTGTTCAGTAAATAGAGGTTGTGTGTGTGGAGTAAGGAAACTTGCATAAGGTTTCACCCTGACCTGACCTTCTCAGGATTGAAACCCAGGTCCTCGCTTATGAGGTGAATGTGCTAACCACTATGCTACAGGCCTCCAATGTTCTAAGAACGCGCGCAGGAGCTCAGTTTAACAGCTCCCGACACTGCTGCCCTCTCCCCCCAGACCAGAAGCTCACTGAGCCACACCCACCTGTGTTTTGAGGGCTTTCTCCCTTTTCCGATCTCGTTCCGTTTTCTTTTCACAACGAACAGCGCTGCCCATCGGCCCAGCTTCCGTCTCATCGTCACATTTCCTGCTTGGCTCATCTTCCTCTTCCTCCGACTCCACCAGTCCCTGACATAACTCTTCAAACAACATCTCCTGCGGCCGACCGAGGGTAAAGGGAGCCATCATCAACAACAACTTGCATTTACATAGCACCCTCACGTGGGGCAGCTTGGTAGAGATCGTTACAGGCAGCGACAGCGATCAGGCCGACACTCAATACAGACAACAGGGGAACGAGCCAGAGACGGGGTTTAAAGACCGGACAGAGAAGGCCACGCCACACCCACCTTGGTTGGGAGTTTGTCTAAGGTCGGGAAGTTTAGCTGCCGCTCGATCCGCTCTTCGGCTTTCAGTCTCTTCACTTCCACGTCGTGAGCCTTCAGCAGCAGAGCCTGATGTCAAGGTAACAAGAGTCAAAACCACTATTTTACAATACATGACATTTAAACAGCGCCTCACATCTGGAGGACGTCCCAAGGCGCTGGACAGTGAAGGGTTGCACCCGAGCTGAGGGTTGAGATCGGGGGGGAGGGGTGTGCTTAGGTTGGCCAAAGTCAGTCGAAGAGGAGGGTCTCATCAGTCTCAGGAACCCTGAGGGGGTCAGGGGATCAGGGGGGAGGGGGTGGAGAGCGAGGTCAACGGTAGCCCTGAGGCTAGCACTGCCAATATCAGAGAGGCTGTAGTATTAATCAGCAAATTGGCTGAGTAACTGTCCTCTCCAATTCCTGTACCTGATGAGCTTCAAACGTTGGGTTATAGGAGCCACCAGGATCAATGACCTCCACCGCTGACACCTGGGAAGGTTTCTGGTTGAGTCTGGCCGGACGCTGCATGAAGTAAACAAGAGACAATTAAAAGCCCAGAGACGTCGCTGAGTATAATTTGGCTGCTGTGAATCAGCCATGAAATACAGTTACATTTATGAAGTTACAGAGACTCTTCATTGTGTATTCAGGATCTTTAATACCTTCCTGTAAGGGGTTAGATGTGACCTTGGTTTGAAGTCTCACCGGAAGGACAATACAACCATATAGGAGTGTCAGCTTACCTACAAAACACAGTCAATTCACTTTACAGTGTATCCTGTGAAGCATTTGAGGCGCCTTGAAAATGTGACAAAGCGCTACATCAAAAACAAGTGTTATTATTATTGGTGTGAGATCCAAGTCCTGATGTAGGGCTTGAACCCACAACCTCTGGAAACAGTTTTTGCTAAAAGCAAAGTTAATCGCAATTTCAAGTTTCAACTTTATATCATCCAAGTTTCTCTCGTGTGGGGAGGAAGCTGGGGAGTGGGGTTGTCTCCAGCCAATACTGTTATGATATAAAACATGCAAAAGAGACAGACACACACTGACAGACACAGAAGCAATAAATGAAACTTAACCAACCACAAGCCGTTTCTGTTTGGTCTGCTCCAAGTACCAGGCGTCTTTGCCGTCCAGTTCCTCATCCAGAGGGTCTGACAGCAACAAGGACACACAATGTTATGATCAGAACATCAATAATAATAATCCTTACATGTGATATAGCGCATTATCAAGTCTTTGAGACGTCTCAAAGCGCTTCACAGAATATAGTGTATCCTCCCGTCTCTCTCTCCTAATCCCAATTCAGTATGGTTTGAATTGACTTTTGGACTGAAATGGCATTTAGCTGCCAGCTCTCCCCCACGTGCTCTGCCTAAACAGGCTGTAGTACTCTCTCCCCACTCCCCCCATCTTACTGCTGTCCAACCACAGGCTGTAATACTCTCTCCCCCCCTCCCCCCACCTTACTGCTGCCCGACCAGGCTGTAGTACTCTAACATAACATGTAGGAGCTCTTCGAGCCTGCCCCACCATTCAATCATGGCTGATCTTCTAATCTAACTTCAGCTAATAACCTGACCCTGCCTTATCCCCATATCCCTTAATCCCTTTTGCAATAAGAAATCTATCTATCTCAGTCTTGAATATGTTCAAGGACTGAGCGTCAACAGCCCTTTGTGAGTTCCATACATTCACCATTCATTTAGGGGAGCACAATATAATTAGGCCAAGTCAACATGGCTTTACAAAAGGGAAGTCAAGTTTAACAAATCTCATAGTTTTTTTNGAGGATATTTCCAGTAAACTAGATGAGGGTGAATCAGTGGATGTGGTCTATTTGGACTTCCAGAAGGCATTGGATAAGGTGCCACATAAAAGGTTAGTCCAAAAGATAAGGGCCCATGGAATTGGGGGGAAGCATATTAACGTGGATTGGGGAATGGTTAACGGGTAGGAAACAAAGAGTAGGGATAAATGGGTCCTTTTCAGATTGGCGGGATGTGACTAGTGGAGTGCCACAAGGATCAGTCCTTGGGCCTCAGCTATTTACCATCTACATCAACGATCTAGATAAGGACATCGAAGTTAATATATCTAAATTCACGGATGACACAAAACTAGGAGGAAGTGTCAACACAGAGGAGGACATTAAAAAAATGCAGCACGACATAGATAGGTTAGGTGATTGGGCAGGTAGGTGGCAGATGAAGTATAATGTAGGGAATTGCAAAGTCATCCACCTCGGTAGCAAAAACAGTAGAGCGGGTTATTTTTTAGAAGGGGAGAGATTGGAATGTGTTAGCGTCCAGAGGGACTTGGGTGTCCTTGTACACCAATCACAGAAAGTTAGTCTGCAAGTACAGCAGCAATTAGGAAGGTGAACGGTATGTTAGCATTCATTATGAAAGGATTAGCATATATGAGTAGGGAAGTCTTGCTGCAACTGTATAGGACCCTGGTGAGACCACATCTGTAATACTGTGTAGTTTTGGTCTCCTTATTTAAGGAAGGATGTACTTGCCTTGGAGGAGGTGCAGCATAGATTTACTTGGTTAGTACCAGGGATGAAGGGGATGAGTTACGAGGATAGGCTGACCAATGTGGGCCTATCTATATTCTCTAGAATATAGAAGAATTAGACGGGATCTTATAGAAATCTATAAGATCATCAAAGGGCATGATAGAGTAGATAGTGGGAGATTGTTTCCCCTGTTGGAGAAACTAAAACCAGGGGTCACAACCTTAAAATCAGAGGCTAGCCCTTTTGCACTGAGTTGAGGAAGAACTTCTTCACTCAAAGGGTGGTGAATGTATGGAACTCGATACCCCAAAGAGCTGTTGACGCTCAATCCTTGAACATATATGTTTCTTATTACAAAAGGGATTAAGGGATATGGGGATAAGGAAGGGTCAGGTTATTAGCTGGAGTTAGATTAGAAGATCAGCCATGATTGAATGGCGGGACAGGCTCGAAGGGCCGAATGGCCTACTCCTGCTCCTACACGTTATTTTAGTGTCCGACCACAGGCTGTAGTACTCACTCCCCGCACTACCTCCCCTTACTGGTGTCCGACCACAGGCTGTAGTACTCTCTCCCCAATCCCCTCTTACTGGTGTCCGACCACAGGCTGTAATACTCTCTGGATGGGTTATTGTTGGCCACTGGTCTCACTCTCACGGCTGGGCTGCGCACTCTGGCCTGCAGGAGGCGCTGTGAGCGAGGGACGATTCCCAGACGCTTTTCCTTTTCCTGTTTCTGTCGCAGCTTCCGGCTGTTTGGAATCTGATGTGCGAGGATACTGGGGAGATCAAGGGGCACAGTGAGATACCAAACATCAAGGCGCTCAGAGTGAGATTGAGCGGGAGATTGAGGGGGACCGTGAGATACTGGGGAGAGTAAGGGGACACAGTGAGATTGAGGGGGACAAAGTGATGTTGTTTTAAAGCCAACTTTGAAGAACTTGAAGAGAGCTCTTTATAAACTAGAACACATGGTATAATTTCACAGTTTACGGTGCAACAGGATCACCCCAGACAAGAACACACTCTGCTGATATGTGGAATGATTAGACAAAAGGGGCAGTGGGTGAGAAGTGGAAATAAAAGATATGAAAAGAAGTTTTCAGAAAGGAACATTTTACACATAACCTGCCAAAAAGGAAGTCATTAAACTTACTTTTTGGGTGCAGGAATCTTGGAATCTGGCTGCAGAATTAAGTCTATTCGCAAAGGTTTCAATTTCCTTTTGTTTGACACCAGATCTATTGGCCGGGGGAAAATCATTTTGTCATTAATGTGTAATTACTTAGATAAGCATTTGAAAAGTAACGCAAAATATTGAGAAAAGACAGCAGAGAAATACAATTAAATCATTTAAGAGCTGCTCAGGACTAAAGATATAGCACCTTCTCTTCGACCGTGCCTTCAGCTACCCTCTCGACTCTCTACCCCCTCCTCGCTCCTTCCCTCCTCTCACCCTGACCACTTCTCCCCGCTCGGGTTCCGACCCAACTGTCCAGCGCCTTGGGACATCCTCCCGACGTGAAAGGCGTTCTATAAATGAAATCTTGTTGTTGTTCCATTTTGGGAAGATGTCTCAAAATGCTTCGCACTAATAAAGGAAGTGATTTGTGTTTTTTNAGGTGAACATGTCAGCCAATTGCACGTACCAATATCCTACAAACCACCATCAAATGAATGAGCAATTGTATCCGGACAATTGTTTATCTGGGAGATTGTTCAGACCTTGCGAGGAGGGCGCTATATAAGTACAAGTTGTTGTTCATCCTGCTCTTATTCCTAATAGTGTTCCGGGACACTACCCCGTGTGAAGAGCGCAATACAAATACAAGTTGCTGTTGCTGTAATAAGAATGCAAATGTGTGGAGGAAATATTAAAACCAATCTTTTGGGAGTATGTGGATAGCAACAACTTGCAGTTATATTGTGCCCCTCACGCATGGCAGCGCCTTAGAGCTTAACTGTGGCAGAGTCTGACACCAAGCCGGGGGAGGGAGGAGGTGACTGTAAACACACTCGAAGAGGAAGGTCTTCAGTCACGATCTAACAGAGGAGGGGGAGAGAAGCCAGAACACGGTGACACAAAACAAACCTTTCTTTTCGTCCTTGGAATCAACCTTCCCGACATCAACCTCTCCGGTGTCAACAAAGAACAGGTTCTTGTCCGGCTTCTCGGACACGAGGCCCCTGGAAACAAACAGGAAAATCTCTGAGCAATTTCATACAATAAAACAGCTTCTCATTGTCATCTCATCCACAACACACGTGACTCTGGATTTGGTTTATAAAATATGGTCAACCCCCCTCCAACCCCTCACCCCCTCCCTTCCCCCTCACCCCCTCCCTTCCCCCTCCCTTCCCCCTCCCCCCCTCCCTTCCCCCTCACCCCCTCCCTTCCCCCTCCCTTCCCCCTCACCCCCTCCCTTCCCCTCCAACCCCTCCCCCCTCCAACCCCTCCCTTCCCCCTCACCCCCTCCCTTCCCCCTTCACCCCCTCCCTTCCCCCTTCACCCCCTCCCTTCCCCCTCACCCCCTCCCTTCCCCCTCACCCCCTCCCTTCCCCCTCACCCCCTCCCTTCCCCCTCACCCCCTCCCTTCCCCCTCACCCCCTCCCTTCCCCCTCCCCCACTCACCCCACTGTTCGCTGTTGGAATCTCACGTCCTCCAGAAAATCCTCCACGTCGCGGACATCGCTGAATTTGCTCCAATTTTTCTTCTTGTTCTTGTTGCGGCGCTTCCTGCGGGTCCCGGGGCCGCGCGGTTGGAGTTTGAAGGAAAGGAAACTCGGAGCCGAGACCGTGTGGCCCTTCGCCGCCATCTTGTCTGTCTGACTGCCGCAGCCGCACATTCGCCACATCGCTGCAGCCAACACCCCTCACCCCACCCCCCTCCGCGCCCCCAAAATTCCGTTCTGACACTCTCGCAGCCGCCTTTCTGAAGGTCATTTTCAGCTTTTGTGTCTCCTTCAAACGCGCGGATTTTTTTCTGCTCTGTAATGGGCAAGTGGGGAAAGTGCTTTGCTGTTCGCGAGGGCAGATTCGTCTGACTCCCCACAGCCGCTACCACGTGTTCCTGACAACGGAGCAGCGCTACCTGCTGACGAGAGACATGCACTGCAACTACGAACAGTGCAGCGCCACCTGATGGTGGGAGCTAGCACAGTCGCTGCGCTTAGGCGTAATTAACTGTGAAGCCTCAAAGACTTTTTGGCAATACCGGCAACAAGAACTCATAGTTCCTTTAACGACTGAATGACGTCTCAAAGCTCTTCAAACTGGGAGACGAGGCTGGGGGAGAAAATGTGGAAACAGTTGTGTTTTGAAGAGGGAGAGGCAGAGAGGTGGATACCAAGGGGTTACAGTGACTGAAAGTTTGGCCATTATTATTATTAAACATTACTACGTTTGAGTTGTTTGTTATTATTAAACATTACTACGTTTGAAATTGACAAATACCCATTTCCATCACCAGAGGACAGTGTTTCACGCAACTGTACAATATAATGATTTATCCGATCGCATTACCACAGGAGGCCACAGGGAGGCAGTGACGTTCCATTTAAACAGTGAATTTATATTTTGAAACTTCTCAATGACAACAAAATTACATTTGTAAAGCGCCTTTCACGTCGGGAGGACGTCCCAAGGCGCTGGAAAGACAGAGATTACTGACCCAAGCTGAGGGTAGGGGAGGGGGGAGGGCAGGGGGGAAGTAGGGAGATCGAAAGTACGGTCGAAGAGGAGGGTCTTGAAGGTGGCGAGAGAGGGGGCGAGACGGAGGGACTGCGGAATGGAGTACCAGAGGGTGGGTTCAGAGTGATGGAAGGCCCGCCTGCCGATAGTGGGGCGAGCGAGGCCAGGGACGTGAAGCAGGCTGGAGCCCGCTGAGCGGAGGGAGCGAACAGGGTGGTAGGGGGTGAGGAGGTCGGAGAGGTAGGGAGGAACAAGACCATGGAGGGCTTTGAAGGTGAGGACCAGGATCTTGAACTGTATCCTCTGTGTGATGGGAAGCCAGTGGAGTTGGGCGAGGATGGGGGTGATAGGGTCGCAGATTCTAGTGCGGGAGAGGACGCAGGCTGTTAAGTTCTGGATGATCTGCAGCCTGTGGAGGGAGAAGTTGGGGAGGCCGACAAGCAGTGAGTTTGAATAGTCGAGCCTCGATGTAATGAAGGCATGTATGAGGGTTTCGGCGGCCTGCGGTATGAGACGGTGTTGAAGCCGGGTGACGTTGCGGAGGTGGGAGAAGGCAGAGCACGTCATGGCGCAGATGTGGGGTACAAAGGATAGTAGAGAGTGAAACAAGGCCCCAATGTTCCGGACTGGCTTAGCAAGGTGAAGTGTGCAACCATGGATGGTGATGCTGTCAATGACGTGATAAAAGCTAAAAACAAAAGCCTTGATTATTATAAACAAAAGCAGAGAGAGCTGGGAAAACTTAGCAGGTCAGGCTACATCTATGGAGAAAGGAAAGTGAGTCAACGTTTCGGATCCACAACGCTTCGTCAGAACATGATTATTTTTATTGTAATTGTAGGGTTATATTTTTTGGTTTGTGAACCCCTGAAATCTGACAGCCGAAGGATGCGATGCAGGTAGTTTAGGTGTGGCGTGGGTCGGGATGGGATCGAGGGAGCACATGGTGGGTTTCATGGGGGAGAAGAGGGAGCAGAGGGTTGAAGTACAGATGGTGTCAGAGGATTAGGGTGAGGTTTGGGAGGATTGAGCCCCAGGGAGATGTGAAACTACAATTCCCAGCACCACAATGACGAAGCTGCGCATGCGTATATAATCTGCACTACATTTCCCAATAAGCAGTGCGACACGAGAGGACCCGGATGCGCCTCTTTCCGGTCAGTTTGTGAAGTGGTGAGTGAGGCCCGACCTGGCCCTGGTCTGGGGGAGACACAGAGAGGGAGAGAGAGGGGGAGAGAGAGGGACACAGAGAGAGAGAGAGGAAGGGAGAGACAGAGAGAGGGAAACAGAGAGAAAGGGAGAGACACAGAGAGAGGGACAGAGAGACAGAAAGAGGGAGAGGGACAGAGGGAGACACACAGAGAGAGGGACACAGAGAGAGGGAGAGACAGAAAGAGGGAGAGACACAGAGAGAGGGAGAGACAGAGAGGGACAGAGGGAGAGACACAGAGAGAGGGAGAGACAGAGAGGGACAGAGAGAGAGAGACACACACACACACACATAGAGGGGGGGGGGAGAGAGAAACACACACACACAAAGACAGAGAGGGAGAGAGAGACACAGAGAGAGGGGGTTAGAGAGAGACAGAGAGAGGGGGGAGAGAGACAGAGAGAGGGGGAGAGAGAGACAGAGAGAGGGGGGGGGAGAGACACACACAGAGGGGGAGAGAAAGAGAAACAAGAGAGAGAGAGACACAGAGAGGGAGGGAGAGATAGAGGGAGAGCGAGACACAGAGAGAGAGGGGGGAGACAGAGAAAGAGAGGGAGAGAGACACACAGGGTGGGGGGAAACACAGAGAGGGGGAGAGAGATACACAGACACAGAGAGAGGGGGGGAGAGACACAGAGAGAGGGAGAGAGAGACACACAGAGAGAGGGAGGGAGAGACACAGAGAGAGGGCGCGAGAGAAGGGGAGATAGAAACACACACACACACAGAGGGAGAGAGTGAGACAGATAGAGAGACAGAGAGAGGGAGGGAGATAGACACAGAGAGAAATAGACAGGGAGAGAGAGACACACACACAGAGGGAGAGAGACACGGAGAGAGGGAAAGCGATAGACAGAGGGAGAGAGAGAGACACACACATAGGGAGAGGGAGAGAAAGACACACAGGGAGAGAGACAGATAGAGAGAGGGAGAAAGAGACACACACACACACAGAGGGGGAGACAGAGAGAGAGGGACAGAAGGAGAGACACAGAGAGAGGGAGAGACATGGAGAGAGGGACACAGAGAGAGAGGTATAGAGAGAGTGAGGGAAGGAGAGAGATATAGGGAGAGACAGAAGGGGGGGAGAGAGAGATATAATAGAGATTCTCACATAGAGAAATTGAGAGACAGTTAGAGGGAGACAGAGAGAGTGCTAGAGATATAATAGAGACGTTCACATAGAGAAACTGAGAGATAGAGAGAGACAGATAGAGAGAGAGCGAGACAGATAGGTAGAGAGAGAGACTCACATAGAGAAACTGAGAGACAGAGAGAGAGACAGACAGACAGATAGATAGAGAGAGAGACTCACTTAGAGAAATTGAGAGACTGAAAGAGACACACACAGAAAAACTGAGAGGACTGAGAGAGACACAGACTGACAGAGAGAGACAGAGAGAAAACAATTCAACAAGTGACTAACTTTATTAAGAAATACTATCTTTGTTTTTTCAGAGCTGTGCACTGACGCACATGAATCATGCAGACTATAAAGTGTGTTGTCGTTGGTGATGGTGCAGTTGGAAAGACGTGTCTTCTCATCAGTTACACAACAAATGCTTTTCCTGGAGAATATGTGCCAACTGTATTTGATAATTACAGCGCACAGATGACTGTGGATGGACGAACAGTGAGCCTAAACCTGTGGGACACAGCAGGACAAGAAGAGTACGACAGACTCCGCACTCTTTCATATCCACAGAGCAACGTCTTCATCGTGTGTTTCTCCATTGCCAGCCCTTCCTCCTATGCCAATGTGCGTCACAAATGGCAGCCAGAAGTGTCTCATCATTGCCCCAATGTTCCTATTCTTTTGGTTGGAACGAAGAAGGATCTAAGGAATGACTCTGAAACTATAAGAAAGTTGAAAGAGCAGAGCCTTTCCCCTACAACCCCACACCAGGGGGTGACCTTGTCCAAACAAATCAGAGCAGTTAAATACCTGGAATGTTCAGCTCTCCTTCAGGAAGGGATCCTGGAAGTATTTGCAGAAGCAGTGAGAGCTGTTCTCTACCCTTATAAGGAAAAGAAAAGCCGAAGTTGTGTTCTGCTATAGTTGAGCTCCTGAATATCTATGTTGTACAGTGGAGTGGAGCGGTGTCTGATTTGTGGTAATGCACAGAATAAGTGACTAAAATGGAATTTGTTGAAATGCTGCTTTTGCTCAGTTTCTTTCTCTAATCGCAGATAACTATCGAGATTTAAATCTTGGGTAACCTTGGATTCCAGTTTCCAATCCCAGAGCTGGAGGGAAAGCTTTATTTTGGGTGTCACTTGAAAGACCCCTTTTTTTAAGGCTCCTGCTAAACTGTTATGAATCTTACACACGAGGCTTGTCATTTTCGAAGCAATGAAATGGCTATTTTTTTATTAACACAAATATTTCCTACACATTTGATTGGTGTACTTTTCTGTTTTTATGACAATTCACTGATTTTTTTTTCTTGATGCTCAGGTGATTGTTCACTGCTGTTTTATTAAGTAACACAAGGTAGTGCAGCACTCATTGACTGATGTGTCTGAAGAGGCATACATCGGCACAAATTGGCACAAATGTTGAGTTCAATATGAAATCTTGTACTGAGCAGTTATGCCTTTTGTTATTTTAACGATGCTTCACACAACCTTGCTAGCCTTATGTGTTGAAAACCTGTTATTGGCAGCAGGATATGTACAATAAACAATGAAAATAAATAATGCTAAGTATTCATCATTGAAGAAAATGTATGCCAGTGTCATGAATTCCTGGTGTGTTAAGTGGAGATCTCTGTGCATTAGCTTTTTTGTTTACTGAGAGACACTGCTCTGTATGAAGGACACTATATAATAATAATACTTGCATTTGATATAGCGCCCTATCACGTCTTCGAGATGTCTCAAAGCGCTTCATAGAATATACTGTAAAGTGAGTTGACTATATTTGTGAGCGAAACGCGGCAGCCAATTGCGTACAGCAGCGTCCCACAAACAGTCATGGATTGAAGTGAACAATTTTATAATTGTTTTTTTTTCTTGGGGGATTATTATCAGGTGTGTGGAGTAAGGAAACTTGCCCAAGGTTTCACCCTGCCGGGAATCGAACCCAGATCTCTCGCTTGCAAAGCGAGTGCTCTAACTACTGAGCTACAGGACTCCATATAAATGCAAGTTGTTGTTAGCTATGCATTTAGAAAATCTTCAGTGGGATAATTTTATATTCTATAGAGTTGATCACTACAGCCCATTTACATTGCACCTGAAACTCACTAACTCTGGGTTTCAATGAGTCTTGAGTTCAACATGCCAGCTCTTTGGTGCCTTGTTAACTGATGTAAAAGCGTTTTCCCATTTATTGGAGATGCTGTTTTGCAATATTCTTGCACTCTGGCTGTCATATAGGGAGAGATGTGAGTTTTTGCATTGTATTTATATAGATGATGAAAATTCTTCCATTTGGTGTAGAGCATTTGGGAGGAAGTCACAAAGTGAGTGCAGTGACAGTTTTAGATGATATGCTAATTGCATGGCATTACTAATATGCAATAAATTTGCTCATCTTACTACAAAATAATAATCCTTGCATTTATATAGCACCTTTCACATCGGGATGATGTCTCAAAGTGCTTCATAAGATTTAGTGTGAAGTGTAGTGATTGTGATTGCACTTCGCAAAAGCCTTCAGGGTATATTGTGTCAGGTGATTGTAGGCTCTCTGTTGCATCTACTTCAAATATTCGAGATCTTAAAGGATGTAGGAAAACTGAACCAAAATGTATTTAGCACATCTAATAAAAGGGGGCACACCCTCAAACTCCAAAGAGGGAAGGTGAGCAGACAGTTCATATTTAAGTACTTTACCCAAAGAGCAGTGAATATGCAGGATAGTTACCAGGACGGTGGTGACGTCCTCTCCCTCTGTCTCCTCGTCCTGGACCTCCACTGCTTTCGACACTGTTTACCTCGCCATCCTCATCCATCGCCTCTCCATTATCCACCTCAGTGGGATCGTACTATCCTGGTTCCCCTAAAAACTGCCATCATCATTCCCACTTTTAAAAAAACCCTCCCTTGATGCGTCGCAGCTATCAAGCTACCGGCCCATCTCCAACCTCCCCTTCCTGTCCAAGGTCCTTGAAAGAGTTGTCGCCTCCCAACTGCGCTCTTTCCTCTCCACCCATTCATTATTCAAACCCCTTCAGTCGGGTTTCCGTGCTGCCCATAGCACAGAAACCGCCCTGGTCAAGGTCACCAATGACATCTTGACCATCTGCGACCAGGGCTCCCTCAGCCTCCTCGTCCTCCTCGACCTATCAGCAGCATTCGATACGGTCGACCACGCTATCCTTCTCCACCGCTTGTCCTCCCACCTCAACCTTCAAGGCCCTGTCCTTGAGTGGTTTAGGTCGTACCTCTCCCACCGTCTTCATTTTGTTTCCACAAACGGCTTTTCCTCCACCCCCGCACTGTGTCGTGCGGTGTCCCTCAGGGCTCTGTCCTCGGTCCCCTCCTCTTCACCCTCTATATGCTCCCCCTGTAGTGACATCATCCGCAAACATGGGGTTAACTTCCACATGTATGCGGATGATACCCAACTCTACCTGTCCTCCTCTACCCTCAACTCCACGACCACCGATGTCCTGACAGCTGCCTGTCTGACATCGAGTCCTGGACGAGAGACAACTTTCTTCAGCTCAACGTGCATAAAACTGAGGCCCTCCTGATTGGCTCGCGTCAGCGCCTCCGCACCTCAGGAGCTGACAGCATCAGCATCCAAGGCTGCACTCTCCACCTCTCAAAGCCATCAGGAACCTCGGGGTTCTGTTCGACCCTGAGCTCTCCTTTCTTCCTCATATCTGCGCCACAACTGGCACCGCCTTCCATCACCTCCAAAACATCACCAGACTACGGCACTACCTCACCCCTCACGCGGCTGAAACTCTGGTCCACGCCTTTATCACCTCAAGGCTGGACTACGGGAACTCTCTCCTCTCGGCCTTCCCGGCCCTCCCTCCACACTGCAGGTCATTCAGAACTCTGCAGCTCGTGTACTGTCCCGCACCAGACACCGTGACCACATCACTCCCACCCTCGCCCTCACCCTCGCTCGCCTTCACTGGATTCCCATCCCCCAGAGGATCGAATTCAAGATCCTCATCCTCACCTACAAGGCCATTCACGGCCTTGCTCCCTCCTACCTCTCCGACCTACTATCCCCCTATCTACCTGCCCGTAACCCTCCGTTCCTCTGGCTCCGGTCTGCCCCACATCCCCCGCCCCAACCACCCTACCATCGGTGGCCGGGCCTTCAGCCTCTCATCCCCAAGGCTCTGGAACTCCATCCCCCAGTACCTTCGCCGCTTCCTCCCTTTCCTCCTTCAAGGCTGGTCTCAAGACGTTTCTCTTTGACCGTGCCTTCAGCTCCCCTCTCGACTCTCTACCCCCTCCTCGCTGCCTCCCTCCCCTCACCCTGACCATTTCCCCCCTGCTCGGGTCCTGACCCAACTGTCCAGCGCTTTGGGACGTCCTCCCGACGTGAAAGGCGCTCTATAAATGGAATCTTGTTGTTGTTGTTGTATCTAACAAATCGCCTTCACTATCTTCTCAAACGGTTTCTCGTCCCACCCCTGCCTGGGCACCTGTGGTGTATCCCAGGGCTCCACCTTTGTCCCTCCTCCCTCCTCTTCCTCATCTATATGCTCCTCTTTGCGATATCATCCATGGACATGGGGTAAACTTCCACGTGTATGTGGATAACACACAAATCTACTCCAGCTGTGACTCCAGGTCTGCCAATGTTCTCTCAGCTTGTCTGGCCAATATCAGGGCCTGGACGAGCTAAAACTTTGCACAAATCAATGTTGACAAGACGGAAACCATACTCATTAGTTCCAGTCAACTTCTTCTATCCTGAGGCTCTGATCTCCTCAACCTCCTCAGCCTATCCTTCAGATTTACCGAACCAGTATGCGACCCAGGCATCAAGTTTGACCCACAGATGTCCTTCCTTCCCCACATCCGGTCCCTGACCAGGATTATCTTTCTCCACCACCGCCTCATTGCCGGCCTCCGACCCTACCTTACCCCGGACACAACCGAAACACTCGTCCATGTGTTCGTCACCTCCCGACGGACTTCTCAAATGCCTTCTTTCCTGGTCTCCCCAGCTCCACCATGCACAGGATCCAGCTGATGCAAAACTCTGCCGGCTGCATACTCACCTGTGCTAAACTTATCCCCATCCTACCAGTTCTTGACTGGCTCCCCATCACTGAATGGGTTGATTTCAAGATCCTCACACTCGTTTGCAAATTCCTTCATACCCTGGCACCCCCCTACCTCTCCAACCTGTTTACACCCCCCCACCACCCCGCCAGTCCACAACCCTCTGCTTTCGTTCGACTGGCTCCAGCCTTCTGCATGTCGCTCGTGCTTTCCTTTCTACCATTGGTGGCTGTGCTTTCAGCTACTACGGCCCCAAACTCTGGAACACTCTTCATCTATCCCTCCGCCTTGCCCCCTCTTTCCCCATTTTCAGGTCACGCCTGAAGATCTTCCTATTCGACCATGTCTACGGTCACCTCCTGCCTCCCCTCAGCTTGGAGTCGTGCTCTACCACTGTCAAGTTCTCTGAAACCCAAGCCTGCGTGAGGGGAACTATATAAATACAAGTTGTTGTTGGTAGTGGAGGCATATTGTGTCAATTGAAGAAAATAATTTAAAAAATCAATAGTTTTTTTTATCAATCAGCTAGATTGACTGCAATACATTTATCCAGCCATGATCATGTATACAAATCTAACTTGTTAGTGAGCAATGATAACATTTCTTTTATGATACAGGCTAATAGCATGGAATACACCCAGAATTGCTGAATGCTGCCGCTCTTGATATTACTTGTGGCATCTGCCACTGCTTGTGGATTTCTTGGAAATGTCCTTCTTACAACAACAACAAAATTACATTTGTAGAGCGCCTTTTACGTCGGGAGGACGTCCCAAAGCGCTGAACAGTCAGATGTCGGGGTCCGAGTATGGGGGAGGGGTGGTGTAAGGGTGAGGGAAGGCAGGGAGGTAGGAGGGAGACCAAAGGCACGATCGAAGAGAAGGGTATTGAGACCGGCCTTGAAAGATGCAAGGGAGGAAGCGAGGTGAAGACCGTGGGATGGAGTTCCAGAGTGTGGGGGCAGAGAGGCTGAAAGCCCGGCCACCGATGGTAGGGCGGATCGGGCGAGAGACATGGAGCAGACCAGAGCCTGATGAGCGGAGGGAACGAGCAGGTTGGTAGGGAGTCAGCAGGTCAGAGAGATAGGAGGGGACAAGGCCATGGATGGCCTTGAAGGTGAGGACGAGGATCTTGAACTTGATCGTCTGGGGGATGGGGAGCCAGTGGAGTCAGACGAGGGTGGGAGTGATGGGGTCACGGAGCCTGGTGCGTGAGAGTACACGAGCTGCCGAGTTTTGGATGATCTGCAGCTTGTGAAGGGAAGAGTTGGGAAGGCCGATGAGGAGGGAGTTTCCATAATTGAGCCTTGAGGTGACAAATGAGTGGGTGAGGGTTTCGGCAGCCTGAGGAGTGAGGCAGTGGCGGAGTCTGGCAATGTTGCGGAGATGGTGGTAGGCAGTGCCAGTCATGGCGCGGATGTGGGGGAGAAAGGACAGTTCAGGGTCAAACAAGACACCCAGGTTCCTGACTGGCTTAGTGAGGTTGAGTGTGCAGCCATGGAGGCTGATGCAGCCAGCGCCTGAGGTGTGGAGGCGCTGGCGCGAGCCAATCAGAAGGGCCTCGGTCTTGCTGATGTTGAGTAGGAGAAAGTTGACCCTCGTCCAGGACTTGATGTCCGACAGGCAGTCAGTCAGGACCTCAGTAGTCCTGGAGTTCAGGGTGGAGGCAGAGACTTAGAGTTGGGTGTCATCCGCATACATGTGGAAATTTACCCCATGTCTGCGGATGACGTCACGAAGGGGGAGCATGTAGAGGGTGAAGAGGAGGAGACCGAGGACAGAGCCCTGAGGAACACTGCACGAGACAATGCGGGGGCTGGAGGAGAAACCGTTTGCCACGACGAAGTGGAGGCGGTGTGAAAGGTAGGACCTGACCCAGTCAAGGACAGAACCTTGAAGGTTGAAGTGGGAGGAGAGGTGGTGGAGGAGAGTAGTCCACGGTGTCAAAGGCGGCGGAGAGGTTAAGAAGGACAAGGAGGCAGAGGGAGCCCTGGTCACACATGGTCAGGATGTCGTTTGTGACCTCCGATTGGAAGGGCTCATGGAGGGAGTGAGTGGAGAGGAAAGAGCGAAGCTAGGAGGCAACAGCTCTTTCAAGGATCTTGGATAGGAAAGGGAGATTTGAGATGGGCCAGTAGCTGGATAGCTGTGATGGGTCGAGGGAAGGTTTTTTCAAGGTTGGGGTGATAGTGGCTGTTTTGAAGGGGAAAGGAACAGCGCCAGATGACATGGAGAGGTTAATGATGTCGGCGAGTATTGGGGCGAGGAGGTGGAGCTGGGATTTAAGGAGATGGGTGGGGATGTGGTCGAGGGAGCAGGTGGTGGACTTCATGGAGGTTACTGTGTTGAAGCCAGAGGAGGGGGTGACAGGTTCAAAAGTGTGGAAGGAGGGATGGGTAGTTGTCGGATGGGTACTTGTGTGGGGTAGGGGTAGGGAGGGGTTGGAAGTTGGGAGGGCAGTGGCAACTGAGTGGATTCCCTCGATTTTGGACTTGAGGAAGTGCAGCATTTTCTCGCAGTGAGAATCAGAGGAAAGTATCTGCGAGGCGTGTCGGGAAGGGCGGAGGAGCCAGTTAGTGGTGGAGAACAGGAGCCTGGGATTTCCTTTCACCTCCAGGATTAACCTTTAATAGATGGATGATTTGGCTGAGGCGAAAGCGGAGTGGTAGTTCTTGATGAGGTCCAGCCAGATGTGGTGGTGAACCATTCTTACTGAACATTATCCAGTCCGTCTCATTCTAATTTACACAAAGGCCACGCTGGATTCTTAATGTGATCAAATTGTGATTTGACTTTGAACTTAAAGAGAAATTTTGCACACTGAAGCTTGTACCAGTTTTGTACAGTTCATTGAAAAGCTTTATTTGTAATTTGTTTTGCTCGATTTTCTCTTTCTCCAATCTCTAAATTGTGAGTTCATGTTCATTTCCACACATCCCAGTGAAGTAGTGAGTGGTGAGCGATCCTGGATGCAGTACTCAAGGTGCGGTCTGACCAGAGCACAATACAGTCTGAGTATAACATCTGGGGATCTAAATTCAACTGATTTAGCAATATAGCCCAGCATCTTTTTGCCTTGTTTATTGTTGCCTCCCACTGTTTTGACTTAGTGAGAGACAATCAACCAACTCTCCTAGATCTCTTTCATCTTCCCCCTTGACATTCCCACTTTGAAAAAACTCTCCCTTGATGCATCACAGCTATCAAGCTACCGGCCCATCTCCAACCTCCCCTTCCTGTCCAAGGTCCTTGAAAGAGTTGTCGCCTCCCAGCTGCGCTCTTTCCCCTCCACCCATTCATTATTCAAACCCCTTCAGTCGGGTTTCCGTGCTGCCCATAGCACAGAAACCGGCCTGGTCAAGGTCACCAATGACATCTTGACCATCTGCGACCAGGGCTCCCTCAGCCTCCTCGTCCTCCTCGACCTATCGGCCGTATTCGATATGGTCGATCACTCTATCCTCCTCCACCGCTTGTCCTCCCACCTCAACCTTCAAGGCCCTGTCCTTGAGTGGTTTAGGTCCTACCTCTCCCACCGTCTTCATTTTGTTTCCACTAACGGCTTTTCCTCCGGCCCCCGCACTGTCTCGTGCGGCGTCCCTCAGGGCTCTGTCCTCAGTCCCCTACTCTTCACCCTCTATATGCTCCCCTTGGTGACATCATCCGCAGACATGGGGTTAACTTCCTCATGTATGCAGATGACACCCAACTCTACCTGTCCTCCTCTACCCTCAACTCCACGACCCCCGATGTCCTGACAGCTGCCTGTCTGACATCGAGTCCTGGACGAGAGACAACTTTCTTCAGCTCAACGTGCGCAAAACTGAGGCCCTCCTGTTTGGCTCACGTCAGCGCCTCCGCACCTCAGGCGCTGACAGCATCAGCATCAAAGGCTGCACTCTCCACCTCTCAAAGCCAGTCAGGAGCCTCAGTGTTCTGTTCGACCCTGAGCTGTCCTTTCTTCCCCACATCCGCGCCACAACTGGCACCGCCTTCCACCACCTCCGGAATATCGCCAGACTACGGCACTACCTCACCCCTCACGCTGCTGAAACACTGGTCCACACCTTTATCACCTCAAGGCTGGACTACGGGAACTCTCTCCTCGCCGGCCTTCCCGGCACCTCCCTTCACAAGCTGCAGGTCATTCAGAACTCTGCAGCTCGTGTACTGTCCCGCACCAGGCTTCGGGACCACATCACTCCCACCCTCGCCCTCGCTCGCCTCCACTGGCCTCCCATCCCCCAGAGGATCGAATTCAAGATCCTCATCCTCACCTACAAGGCCATTCACGGCCTTGCTCCCTCCTACCTCTCCGACCTACTATCCGCCTGTACCCTCCGTTCCTCTGGCTCCGGTCTGCTCCACATCCTCCGCCCTAACCGCCCTACCATCGGTGGCCTTCAGCCTCTCAGCCCCGAGGCTCTGGAACTCTATCCCCAGTGCCTTTGCCGCTTCCTCCCTTTCCTCCTTCAAGGCCGGTCTCAAGACCTTTCTCTTTGACTGTGCCTTCAGCTCCGCTCTCGACTCTCTACCCCCTCCTCGCTCACTCCCTTTCCTCCCCTCACCCTGACCATTTCCCCCCTCCTCGCTCCCTCCCTTCCCTCCCCTCACCCTGATCATTTCCCCTCTGCTCGGGTCCCGACCCAACTGTCCAGCGCCTTGGGATGTCCTCCCGACATGAAAGGCGCTCTATAAATGAAATCTTGTTGTTGTTGTTCTATCCCATCTATGGGATACTGTGTTTCCTATTCTTGCATCCTGTAAATAGTACTTTGCAATAGTTTGTATCATTAGATTGTCGCTAAGAAAAACAGGTAGCAATGGCCTCCTTTATTGAAAATAAAAATATTTCCATACTTTAACCATTGCCGCTGTATTTTTATTTCCTTGTATTCCCCAATCAGTCCCACAGAGTCTTCTCACCTATTCCTTTCTGATCAATGAAGAGCTGTGTTCAAGGCTATTGAGCTGATTTGCAGGTGGCGCTGTGACCGGAGGTGGCGCTGTGGCCGACGGTGGCGCTCTCCTGGGTCACTGCCTGTTTTGAGTTCCTCTCCCGCAGGTTTCAGCTCTTTGGTGCCGGTGGGGCCTTGGTGCAGAGTGAGCCGGGCTGAGGTGAGTTGAGCCGAACATGTTGGGGTGGGAGAGTCGGTCGGGGCGGGGGGTCGGTCGGTCGGGGCGGGGGGGCGGGGCTGGGGATGCTCCCGTGTCTGAGGCTAAAGAAAGTGAAAATCAAGCAGAAGGCACCAGTCACTGGGGCTCGGGCTGAGGGGCTGAGGGGCTGAGGGGCTGAGGCTTCGCTCCTGGGAGGAGGCGCTCCATAAATGAAATTTTGTTGTTGTAAATGGGATTAGGTTAGCATAGTCTTATTAAATGGCGGGGCAGCTCGAGGAGCCAAATAGCCTACTCCTGCTCCTATGTCTTATGGTCTTATTATCACTAGTTGGTCATTCAACATCCGACAAATGCGGATTTGAGGCCCTCGCGAGGTGGATGGTAGGTACCAGGAACAACCTACGAGCTTCTTGGTGGGCAACACATCTCAGCATGAAAAGCCTGAGAGCATTGCCACCATTTTCCTGCCTATAACTTGGATACACATCCCTTACCATTGAGCAATGGTTCCAATAGTTGGAAGGAGTAGAGTTTGAGTAGTAGCTGCTTACCTCTGCGAACCAATCAAGGTGGATTCCAATAGCTTGATGTATGGACGTACATTTGTACGGACTTTCACAAACTTGGATTCCAGGTAAAGTCTTCTAGCAGCTGTCGTCCCAAGCCTCAAAGTATCTTTATCAGCTATCTAACGGACATCTGCCTTCAGCACGGTAGGAGAACCTTTACAGTACAGTTTGTGATGTCTTGCATTTCGTCAGAAACGCAGGAAAACAGGAGGAGGCTAATAAACTATTGAGCCTGTTCCATTAGTTTTAGCTTTTAGCAGATCTATTAATCCCAGTGTCCTGCCCTTTTGCCACACCTCTTAATATCACTACTTAAGGATTTACTGATATCACTTTTAATTATCCCTATTGATTTCACCAATACAGTTTTCTAGGACGGATCAGGCCACATCTTCACAACTCCATGTGTGAAGAAATGTTTTCTGATTTAAGTTATAACTATCTTTGTTCTGATTTTACAGCTATGGCTCCTTGTAATGGATCCGTCAACTAAAGTGAAGAGTCATCCAATATCCAACCTGTCAAATTACTCCATAACCTCTTTCTTTTCAAAGGAATATAACTCCAGTGTATCCAGGCTCTTATCATAGCTCAGCTACTTCAGCCCAGATATTTTTTGAGTGAACTGTTGTTGGACACACTCCAAGGATAGTATATCTTTTCTAAGATTAGGTGCCAACCAAGTACTCAAAATAAGGTCTTAGCAGTGCTTTAAATAACAGGAGCAGCACCTCTTACTTTTATATTCCCGTCTGAGCTCATCAAATCTTTTCAATTATAGGAACTTCTTTCTCTCCTCGGAGAGATGCCTGATGATGTCAGACTCTGATAGCGATGAGGATCATGAACATCCATTCTCACTCACCGGTTTTTTGTTTGGGAATATTAATGAAGATGGACAGTTGGAGGATGACAGCATCCTTGACAAGGTAATCTCAACAACCTTATCTTTCTAGGTGTCTCTAAATATTAATAACTTCCATTTTCTGTGTTCCCGTTAGTCTTTAAAATCAAACTGAACAGGATTGCCTGTAGTATGAAGAAAACTAGCAGTGTGAAGCACTTTGAGACATTCTCCCATGCTATGTAAATTGTTTGTGTATGGATTGCCTGTAATGCCAATGTGTGAGGAGTGGTGTCGGAGATTCACTCTCAGTGAAGCTTTGACATAAGTTGGATTCATCAGCTGCAGATATCTGTGCTGGATAAAAGTTTCCCATCATCTGAGGAACAGGAAAGGGTTTCAATATAAGGCTTTTAATTTTTCTCACAGCTCTTGTATAAACGCAGGTGCATCTGCACCAATTTCAACCATTCTCAACATTGCATTGAAGTAGATGATTAACTGCTGCTGGTAAATTAAGTCAGTTGTAAGGATGTTGGACAGCAGGGCTGCAGAGGTAGTCATTGTATCTATCCTGGTGGACTTTTTATTCTAAATGCATTCTTTTAAGAAGAATAATCCCTTCTCAAAAATAATAATAATAATAATTTGGTCACTTAATCCACGACTGCTTGTGGGACATTGCTGTGTGCAATTGGCTAGCGCGTTTTGCCCACAAAATGTAGTCAATTCACTTTACAATATATTCTGTGTAGCGCTTTGAAACGTCTAGAAGAAGTGATAAGGCGCTATATCAAATGTAAGGATTATTAGTATTATGAGCCACCCAGAAGTTGTGTACTTTACAGAGCAAGTACTTCTCTACAGATTCAAATTCTAAGTAATCGCTAGTCAGAGAAATGTCTCAACTGACAATCTATCTGGTAATTACTGTGGCTATAACCTCTGCATTGCCTTCTCACAGGAGTCAAAGAAGCACTTGGATGGACTGGGAACGCTGGGACTTGGGACTCTTATCAAAGAGATTACAGCTAATGAGGATGATGCAGTGGACTCGGATGAGGGGAGCAGCAACACCAAGGGTAGGTGTTCTGTAAAGGCACTAATCTAAGTGGTGCTTTGGATAGTCACATTGGAGGCTTGTGGTTTGATCAGGAAGGAGCAGTCTGGATTCTGTTCTCATGAGAAATGTGTGGGACAGGTTGCAGCTTAGTATGAGATAGCAGAACGTTGTAAAGCTAAGGGAAAACCCACTGATTCTCACAAGACTTTCGACCTGGTGCCTCTCCTGATAAAACTGGAAGCCTTAGGAATACATGGCCAAATTTTGTATTTTATCCGGAATGTATATTCCAGCTCTAAGATCTGTATAAGGGTTGACAGTGGACAAACTGAGCCCATCCCTCTAGAAAGTGGGTACGGCAAGGCTGTCCATTGCCACCTACCCTATTCGATGTATTCATCAATGACGTGTTGGATGGCATCAAGGGTGGGGCAGACTTGAAATATCTGTTCCAGGTCTTTCTGACAGGACAGTGGTGCTTCTGTTTGCTGAGGGCCTTTTGTGCTGCACCCACTAGCTTGAACAAAATGCTCCTAAATGTGGAATCATGGTTCTGCATGGCTCAAGAGAAGATATTGAGAGGGATTTATCTACTCTAATAATGGTTCTTTTCCACTGCAGGCTGGGTGCAGAGTAAAGAAGATGCCATTGACTACTCGGACATCACTGAGGTGGCAGAGGATGAGACCCGCAGGTACAGGCAGGCGATGGGAAATCTTCAGCCAATCAGGAAATTGGGTAAGGATTATGTGTAGGTAACTGAAAAGTGAGCTCAGGATTGAATAAGGAATAAAGGCAAACTTTGCAGGTGTTTAGCATTTCAGCAACAAAACTGGGGATTGAATGCTGCGTGTATGAGAAATGGCGGCGAGTGAGTATGTGAAGCATGAGCAGGTTCATGAGTGAGGTAGCAGAGGATGAGACTCGGAGTTACAGTGCTTTGGGATGTCCTGACGTGAAAGGCGCTATTCAAATATAATTTCTTGTTGTTGAGGCAGCAAATACTAACTGTTGTGTCTGAACCAGGGGGCGATGATGACGATGATTATGATGCAGACAGTGAAGATGTGGATTCCAAGCTCATGCCTCCTCCACCACCTCCTCCACCGCTCAGTAAGGATGAAACACCGTCACAGGAATTGAGTGGTGAGTTACACTGGTCATCAACACATCTGGATCCAACTGGGGCACTATTTCCAGGGCTCCGTATTGGGTCCTCTTTTGTTTATAGTCTCCATCGACAACATTAAGAGTAAGGTAAATAGCACTGTTGTCATTTTTGCCTATGACACTAAAATAGGTCCCAAAGTGAAATTAAGAGAGGAGGCTACCAAGTTGTAAAATGATCTGAGCGGGCTATTTGAATGGGCTGAAAGCAAAAAGATGACCTTTAACGTGGGGAAGTGCAATATAATATACTTTGGGCACCAACGGTTTGACAGCCTTATGGGAATGGTTCCCACTGACAGTTGACCAGCAAAGAGACTTGTGGATGATCATTGATCACACACTTAAACCTCACAAGTAATTTGCAGCCATCATTTGAGGGATGCTACCCCGCGTGAATGGCACTATATAAATGCAAGTTGTTTTGTATTATTGCCAAGGCTAAATGAGTACTGTGATATTGGCTTTGATAATAGATCACAAATCTAAAGAATCTAACTTGACCTGCTCTGGTGCAGCCCCACCTCACGTTCTGGGTATTATACTTAGCTAAGCATATAGAGGCACTGGAGAAGGTGCAAAGACTAGCTAATTCCATTCCTTAAAGAACATCCCCACAGAGAAAGGCTTGAGAAATTGTGTCTGTTCACACTGGAGCAGAGGCGACTGAGAGACAATCTTACTGAGGTGCTCTTGTGTTGGTGGTGGCTTAACTCTGTCTGGGACCTCATTTTACTGCCTTCGGGGGTCGAGGAAAAATTTTACAGGTAAGTTCCCTCCCGTCTCTCACCAACTATCTCTGTATTTTTGCCTCCCCTTGAGCCCAGGAAAGATGTAGAGGTGAATATTGTGTGAGAAGTGGTTTGGGAGATTGCTCCTAGAAGCAAACTTGATGTTCCTTTGGATCTTTTTTTCTCTCCTTCCCATTTACGTAGCAAAGTAAAAATATGGCAAAGACATAGAAGGTGTGACGGAAATCTTGACTTCTGCTGCACATGCCAGTCATATAATTGATAAGAAGCAGGTTGACATTGCACATTACACATCAGCTTGTTCCAGTCTGCAATTAACGTTTTTATTTTCTTCCAATAGTGAATGGGCTAAATTCAGCTGCAGCCACTTCCTGCCCAGCTAGTGGTCCTTACGCAGCTGATACCCTTTTCCCTCTTTCAACAACTGATGATAATGATGGGATCATTTTACCATCGATAATTGCTCCCTCGTCAACTTCAGACAAAGTGGAATTTAGCAGCTCTTCTGACTCAGAATCTGAAATGGACAGGCAAGTGCCCCGACTGAGACAGAAAGATTCACAGAAGGAAGATAAACTCACACTGCCACTTGCGGGCATCATGCAGCGAGATTCAACCAAGCAATTACCCAGCGTCACGGATCTCTTCCCAGAATTTCGTCCAGGAAAGGTTAGAATAGGAAATGCGTAGACAGTTGTGAATAAGCTTTAATAATAGTCTATTGTCGCTGTTCTGATATCACAAATCTCCTGTCTTTTTCTTGCATTTAAAAAAAACTAGAATGCATAGTTTTCCTTCCAAGTGAATAGATTCTGTAATCAATATAAGTAGGTGTCCAGTTCGTTATCTCAGGAGGTTCAGTTAACTTCAGTTCATAGAATCATAGAATCGTACAGCACAAAAAGAGACCATTCGGTCCATCGAGTCTGTGCTGGCTCTTTGAAAAGTCTTTGAAAAGTGTCGCAGGCAAACTCTCAGGAACTCCACTCGTTTCCATCTTGCATGATGTTGGCAGTGTAGCAGAGATTGAGAGTTGGTCTGCAACAAATGTGGGATCGCTAATCTTTTTGTAAATCGCACAATTTAGACTCCAGTGGCACCAAGAGTGGATTATTGTGATGAATGTGATTATTTGTTCAGGCATTGATAACAAGAAACAGGATATTTTGGTTGGATTAATGATCATAGTTAAAAAAAAACTTGCTTCCAAATTAAAAGTAAATTTAAGTATTTTGAAAAAATTCTTTGCAATCTTAAATTGTAGGCAATGATCCATGAGGTTGTGATGGCAGGACCAGGTAACAGTCATGTTTAATATATTGTTTCTTTATGTTGCAGGTGTTGCGTTTTCTGCGTCTGTTTGGACCTGGAAAGAATATTCCATCAGTTTGGAGGAGTGCCAGGAGGAAAAGGAGGAAAAAACATCGGGAGCCACAGCTTGAGGCTCCAACCCGGGAGGGAGAGGAGGCAGTGAAGGAGCAGAGATCTGGGTGGGAGTATCATTATGCACCAGCTCCACCCCCTGAACAGTGTCTCTCTGATGATGAGGTATATTACGTGTAGTGCACAAAGCAGCCGATGGGATGCATGTGGAGAAATAGTGTGAGGAAGAGAGGGATGATTGGTGCAAGGAGAAGGATTATGGGAAGGAGCAAAGTGTAGAAGAGGGGATATGGGGAAGTTGGATGGAGAGAAGGGAGAGGGGAAGGGCCCCATGAGGAAGAAGTGTGATTAAATAATGAATTCTGATCTAAATTCAATGAGATTGTAGATACATGAACAGGAATAAAGGGATCATTCAGGAATTATTATTTCACTCTCCTAATTGTTGCAGATAACAATGATGGCTCCTGTGGAGTCTAAGTTCTCTCAGTCCACTGGTGACACTGACAACATAATGGACATGAGGCCAAGGATTGCTGAATGGCGCTATGGGCCTGCTCAGCTCTGGTATGATATGCTGGGAGTGGCAGAGGATGGAGATGGATTTGATTATGGCTTCAAATTGAAAGATGAAAATGAGGAGGATGTGGATTTTATTACTGATGCACAGGTAAGGAATAGAACTGATGGAAGAAGAATTCTTTTGAAAATTTTACAATGTTTGAGAGCTGGAGTTTAGTGGCTGAATATTCTGAGGTCCAGCCCACAGCTCTGACATTGGCATTGCTGTCTTTGGGCTAAATCTAGTTAGTCAATATATCTCCTGTTTGTTACTTCAAACATATCTTTTTTGTAAACACATTCAAAACATTCATTAGCTATGCAATACCCATCTTTATGAAAGAAATTAAAAATAATCTTTCAGTCTGTAGAGCAGAGGGGTAGAGGAAATGGTCCAAGAGGTAAAGTTAGGAGCCAGTGGCTTCTGCACCTTTGCTCTAAAGGCTGAAACAATCGATTGTTCCTTTTGGCTTCACTTGCTATGATCATCCTGTAGCTCAGTGGTTAGAGCACTCGCTTTGCAAGCGAGAGACCTGAGTTCAATTCCAGGCAGGGCGAAACCTTGGGCAAGTTTCCTTACTCCACACGCCTAATAATAATCCCTCCAAAAAACCAAAAACAATAATTAAATTGGTCATTTTCAATCTACGACTGTTTGTGGGACATTGCTGTGCGCAATTGGCTGCCGCGTTCGCCCACAAATATACAGTCAATTCACTTTACAGTGTGTTCTGTGAAGCGCTTTGGGACGTCCTCCTGACGTGAAAAGCGCTATATCAAATGCAAGGATTATTATTATTATATTATTATCATCAGTACCCAAGTGTTCACCTACCATCTACTGAGTATTTCCCAATGTTGAATAATTAGGAAGAACCTTAAAGCTGATGGCTTTAAGACATTCCGAGATACAATTTTGCATGATGGGTGGGTTGATGGAGAGGAAGCTGCCCTCCCACATTCAGGATGGGATCTGAAGCCAGGTAACAGGTTGCTCAAAGTTAGGAGGCACAGTAAATGTGTAGATGGGAACAGGAAGTTACAAAGGGACTGAGACAGATTAAACCAATGGGTAAAACTGTGGCAGGTGGAATTCAGTGTGGGTAAGTGTGAGGTCATCCACTATGGATCCAAAAATAGCAATTTATAGATATTTTCTAAATGGTGAGAAACTGTGGCGGAGCAAAGGGATTTGGGTGTCCACTTACACAAATCAAGCTCACAGACACAAAAGGTTATCAAAAAGGCTAATGGGATGTTGGCATTTATCTCAAGGGAGCTAGTATATAAAGGAGAGGAAATGATGCTTCAACTTGATAGAGCCTTGGTCAGATCCTATTGGAGACTGGGTTCAGTTTTGGGCACCGCACCTCGGGAAGGATATATTGGCTCTGGAGGAGGTGCAGTGCAGTTTCACCACAATAATACCAGGGCTTTGAGGGTTAAATAATGACGACAGGTTGCATACACGTGGTCTGTATTCCCTTGAGTTTAGCAGGTTGAGGGATGATCTAATTGAGGTGTTGAAAATAATAGAAGGATTCACTAGGGTAGCTACAGAGAAACTATTTCCGCTGGTGGGGAAATCCAGAACAAGGGGGCATAATCTTAAAAGTAGAGCTAGGCCATTTCGGATTAAAATTAGGTGGCAGTTTTTCACCCAAATCTGGAACTTACCCCCAAAAGGCTGTAGATGTTGGATCCATTCAAATTTTTAAGACTGAGGTGGACAGATATTTGTTAGGTAGGAAAAACATAGGAACAGGAGTAGGTCATTCAGCCCGTCGAGCCTGTTCAACCATTTAATTAGATCATGGCCGATCTATATCTTTACAAGAATTTCAAATCCAATTTCCCGCTTTCTCCCCGTATCCCTTAATACCCCGACCTACCAAAAATCTGTCAATCTCTTTCTTGAAGGTGTGGATGGATTCAGTATCCACGACCTTTTGGGGAGAGAGTTCCAGATTTCTACCACCCTTTGAGTGAAAAAATGCTTCCTAATTTTACTCTTAAATGGTCTGGTTCTAATTTTAAGACTGTGCCCCTTGTTTTGTATTCCTCCAACATAGAGTAGATGCAGAAAAGCCATTTCCTATCAATTCCCTTTATCATCCTAAATACCTCTATCAAATCACCCCTCAATCTTCTAAACTCGAGGGAATACAATCCAAGTTTATGCAGCCTTTCCTCGTAACCCTTAACCCTTTTTGGCTTGGTAACATTCTGATGATATGGGGCAAGGGAGGGTAATTGGAGTTGAGGTATAGGTCAACCATGATCTCATAGAATGGGGCTGAATGGCCTCCTCCTATTCCTGTTTCTATGCTCAGGACAGTCTTGGTTCTGTGGGCTGGGCAGACGCCGGATTGGAGGGGCTCAAGCAGGGAGTGCAGGGAAAGGAAAGAGCAAAACTGGGAAGCAACGACTCATTGCAGTATCGTGGAAGGGTAAAATGCACTACTTTAGTGTTGTATATTTATCCCTAATACATTTCACCTCATGGTGTGACTGACTCGTAAATATTTATGATTTAGAAGAGTCTTGAGATTCCAAAGAAATCAGCAGATGAGCAGGAGGTCCACGAGATGGAAGCTCTCGTGGGGGAGCACTTTCTGATGGTTACCCAGCTGCCGTGGGAGGAGGACATCATCTGGAATGGCGAAGATGTTAAACATAAGACCACAAAGTCCCAGCGAGCCAGCCTTGCAGGGTGGCTGCCCTCCAGCATGACTCGAAATGCTACGGCTTACAATGCACAGCAAGGTAGGCACTCGCTCTCTGTCCCAGCTCATAATGATGGTAAAGCCAACATTGGAGGAGACTCCGTAATACACATTTGCCTCTGGATAAATTGGTATTTAGAAAAATAGGAAAACTGGAATATAAGGAGACTATTCAGCCCATTGAGTCACTTCCACCAATTTTTAAATCTTGGCAGATCTTTTAATCCAAAGCTTTGTCCTTTTCCATATCTCCTGATAACCTTTAATGTTTGTTTTACTATATTCCTTTATTCTGATATAAGTAGATTTACAGTTTTATAGTAATCTGTGTGTGAAGAAGACAAAAGCGTGAACAAAATCATTGCAGACAGGTTGTCATGAAAACTGGTTTCCTGTGTGTTTGCTGCTGCTGCTAAAACCAGCTCTGTCCATCTGCACCATATTCTTACCTGGTCTATCACTCTCTTTTCAGGACTTAATCGTGGTATCTCTTGGCTGTCAAATCCTATCCCACAACTTCCTAGTCAGAAAAACACACCAACGGGGCTTCCACTACCAGCCAAGGGGAAGGACAAGCACATATCAGAACAACAAGGTTTGGCAGTCAGGGGGAGGGGCATGTCTGGGGCCAGGGCATCATTTCTAGCTTGGTGTCTTCCGTTTTTCCTGTCTATCACAATATAATCATTTCTCAATTCTACCCAGACAGTAACTGTATCTCTTATTCCTATTGTATCTCAGTATCTGACCTTTACAGGTGAGCTGTGCAAGAGAGATGTGCAGCATTCTCAAGTTAGCAAAGTGGAGGGGGCAAGCAGAGAAGTGGGGTAGAGAGAGAGATAGGGAATGAAGGAAATTGAAGATGGAGATGTAGATCTTGAAATTAATCCACAGGTAGCCTGTGGAGCCTAGTGAGGTCTGGAATCAGGAGTCATGTCATGCAGAGTTGCTCCCTGGCTGTGGGTTCAACCCCACTTTGGAATTTTGAGCTCACAGATTAGGCTGGCTAGGGAGTGCTATATTGTTGAAGGTGTTGCCTTTTGGTTGAGATGTTAAACCAACATCCTGTCTGCCTGTTTAGGTAGGTGTTAAAGATCCCATGGCACAATTTCAAATGAGAGGGGAGTTTCTTACAGTGTCCTGGCCACCATTCCCCCAAATAAAATAGATCATTTATATCATAGCTGTTTATGGTACTTTGCTGTGCACAAATTGGCTGCCTCATTAATTTACAAAATACACAGTATACTGCACAATTAATCCTTCAAAGCGCTTTAGACATTCTCCCGATGTGAAAGGTATTTTCTGCAAGGATTATTGTAATTTATGTAATTTTAGTCTTTTTAAGCTAAACGTGTAAGTGTGCATTTGCGCAGCTCAAAATGTACTTCCGGTTGACTTTGTGCATGAAATGGGTGTTTCTTGTGTCTTGATGTGAATATTGGATGATGATGCTTTGGATAATTTAAATTTCTGTTGCAGGCTGCCTGTAGTGCTGTGATTTGATATTCTGTTTTCTTTCCTCTTTAGCGTCCCAAGAGGATGATAAAACTTGGTATTCCATTTTCCCTATTGATAATGAAGAACTTGTGTATGGAAGGTGGGAAGACAACATCATCTGGGATGACCAAGCTATGGACAAAATCCTGGAACCACCTATACTAACCCTTGACCCCAATGATGAGAATATCATACTCGGTACATCCTGTGTCATACATTTTAGAACCAAATAAGTACTTCAGCACCGGAGAAAATAAAATAACTTTTCAAAATAGGAAATGGAAAAAGGGATGAGCATTTTTTTATTGTACATCTTTGTAATAGCCATTTTCAAAAAGGAAGAATAAGTATGCCTTTGCCCACAAAATATGGGGGCCACAATTGACTTTACAGTATTTTCTGTCTATTCTTTGAGATGTCTCAAAGACATGATAAGGCTCTGTATCAAATGCAAGGATTATTTATTATCAAGAAATAATAATAATTATTAAGTAGCCTGTGGCTTATTATGAAATGCGGAGGCTTTGTAAATCCCAGCATTCCAACTGGAACCGTCTGAGGTGAGGGAGAAGGAGGCAAGACATCTGATGTTGTTTAATTGGGTAAATTAGTGTCAGCCTGGCTCTGATGGTGGCACTCTCGCCTCTGAGTTACAAGGTGGTAGGTTCAAGCCCCAAATTGGGACTTTGAGTTCATAGTTTTGGCTGACACTCCAATAGAGTGTTGGGAAAGCTCTGCATTGCTAGAGACGCCATCTTTTCAAAGAGGTAGATGTTAAACTGTTCACATGGCCATTATGGGTTGCATGGCATTATTCAAAAAGAATAGGCAGTTTCTCTTGGTGTTCTGGCCAACAATCCCCAGATAATAAAATTGTGTTTGTGAGACAGGATAGAAAGTACAGGAGCACCTTTTTTTTAAAAGGGGTGATAGCTTCTGGAGCAATTACCAATGAAGGAAGCTCTAAAATTAAAAATTTAATTGAAAGATTTCAGAAACCTAGAAATGAAAATGTTTTAGGATTATGAAATAAAATAAATCTTATAAATTTGAAGAAATATTTTAGCAATTTGAATGGGCAGCTAGTCTTCTGACTGAAACTGTTACTGTGCTATGAAGTAGATGGATAAGTTCAGAAATATTCCGTCCAGGAATTATCAATGGACTTGATGAGTTTTGCAGAAGGAAGAATTTTGCCATTTGGTATTAACGATGGTTTGGAGTTCACCATTCTTTCCTGCTCTGCTCGACTCCAGAGATTCCTGATGAGAAGGAAGAAACAACGTCCAACTCTCCTTCCAAAGAGAATAAGAAGGAATCGTCAGCTCGGAAGAGTCGCATCCTGTTGGGAAAAACTGGAGTCATCAAGGATGAACCACAACAGGTCAGTAAAAGCAGAAGTCAAAGAATGTAGACAGATTGCAATGTGGTGAAGTAGGATTTTTTTCCACTGATTTAGCTTTGAACAAATTACATTAATTACATTGTTTATAGCAACAAACTCCAACCCTGGAACTTATTGCTGCATCCATCCAGACAGTCACCTTTGTTTCCAAACAACAAACCTTGCATTTATTTATATAGCACCCTTGATGGAGAACATCCAGTACACATAAAATAAACCATCTACACCAGTGGGAATTCTATTCAAAACATATTCTGTAATCTTATATATCCTGATCCATTTATTTGAGTACTTTCCCTTTTCCCTTACTGTTTGTTGCACTGTGGCAGTTGCTTATGTTTTTACCAGGTGTAGTTAGAGCACATGTAATACACATATACCTGCTCTCTCTCAGTATGTATTGAGTCATGTATGCCAGTAGGGTTGTTCTCTCAGTCTCACCCAATTTGGATTGGACTATGTAGCACTGCACACACACACACACACACATAAAAACACCCACAAGTGCTCACTCACACTCTTGTCTCTTCCTGTTTTGTTTTTGTAGAATATGTCACAGCCAGAAGTGAAGGATCCATGGAACCTTTCAAATGATGAGTTTTATTATCCCAAACAGCAGGGACTTCGAGGAACCTTTGGAGGCAATATCATCCAGGTGAGGCGAGTGGATCCCTTGCTGCATTGCTAGGTTAACTCCTCCAGGGTACGGATTTCATCCTGTCTGCATTCCAGAGCTCGATAGTCTGTCTTTCATTTGTGCTTGTAGGGAGGGTAAAGGAGGGCAAGAAGAATAAGGAAACCAAGTTTGCTGGAGCTGCTGAACACATTGTGATTTTTCCAGCAACCTCAACCACTCCAACTACTGTTGACCACTCTATTGTTTCCATCCTTGGTTGTTTTCCTCTTTCCTCCCTGCTTCACCTCGATGGCTCTGTCCTTTCCTGGATTCACTCTGACAGTCCCAGAGCCACTTTGTCTCTAACGGCTTCTCCGGCTATCGTAGTACAGTCCCATGTTGTGTTCCTCAGCTTTATCTTTGATCTCTCCTATTCATCTATATATGTTCCTTCTTGGTGACCTTATCAGTAGATATGGGGTCTACTTTCACATGTACACAGATGACACCTACTCCCTTTTCTGAGCAAATGCTTGTCTGTACTGCGCTCCATCAATTGGTGAGTCTTCAGCCATTCCGCCCCCCTCACCCCCATTCTCACAATACTATGCCCCAGAGCACCATGTGGTACATTATCGTCTTGCACAGCTCTGCAGTTCCATGCAGCGTAGTAATCTGATGTGTTTACCGTGCTACCCTGAGCCGCACAATAATATCCCATTTTGTGTCTTGCTATTTCTGTGTTGTAAGGTAGCACTCCATGTGATATCATTGCAGTATAGTACCATGCTAAATAGTGTCCTGTCATATATTGCATTGCTGTGCAGTATATTATGCTGATTGCCTGGTGTTGTGGGAACCTTCAATAATTTTACACGATACTCTGATCACAGCATTCCATTCCCGCAGTGGAGCTGCGGCAGCCATTCTTCCCAACTCACATGGGCCCAATGAAGCTCCGACAGTTCCATCGACCTCCATTGAAGAAATATTCCTTCGGGACATTATCACAGCCAGGACCCCATTCAGTGTATCCCTTGCTTAAACACATCAAAAAGAAAGCAAAGGTAAGCTGTTTGAAGCTGATCCCAGACAGGAATAATGGGATGTCACTCTTTGCTTTCCTCTTTACAATGGCCTGAATTTGCTGCTTGTAGATGCGTGAACAGGAGCGACAGGCGTCTGGAGGTGGGGAGATGTTTTTCATGCGAACGCCGCAGGATTTAACTGGTAAAGATGGTGACCTAATCCTGGCTGAATACAGCGAGGAATATCCACCTCTTATGATGCAGGTTGGCATGGCAACGAAAATCAAGAACTATTACAAACGGGTGAGAAGTGATATTTCATAGTTTATATTTAAAGGGATCCTGGTGCTTCTGATTCTAAATATGGAGAGACGCTTATTATTGTAAACGGGCAGAGAAGTTTATATTTAAAAGGTGCAAATGTAGTGCCTGAGAATTGGATGGATCCGTCACTTAGTTATTAACTTAATATGTCAATTTATTTTGAAGTTTAAAATCCCAAATCTGAAATGAAAGTGTTTTACAGAAACCAGGGAAGGATCCTGGTGCTCCTGATTGTAAATATGGAGAGACAGTTTATTGCCACACGTCACCGTTCCTTGGATCTCTACACCCTGGACAGTTACTGCAGGTCGGTGTGAGTGGGAGGAATGCCAGTTACTTTGTGTGAGGGTGAACAGGAGGTAGGAGTTAGCTGGAGATGAGAGGTCAGATAATGGGAAACCACAGAATTTACTGTATTCATAGTTTTGCTTTCTTTCCTATTGTTCACATGCCGACCCTCAGCCGTCCTTCCTACCTCATTGGGTCCCTGAGTTTCCTTAATCCACAGGCCTCTATTTACCTAGCAGTAAGAAGGAACCCGGTTGTTAGTCGATTGGTGGATCGCTTTTCCAGGGGTAATAATTCTTTCAAAAAAAATTGGTCACTTCAATCCATGACTGTTTTTGGGACACTGCTGTGCGAAATTAGGTGTTGCGACTTGCCCACAAAATATACAGTCAATTCTGTGAATTTACAATATATTTTGTGAAATGCATTGAGATGTCTCAAGGCCGTGATAAAGCGCTGTATCAAATGCAAGGATTATTATTATTATCCTTGAGATCCAATTTATCCAAACTCCAGCGTTCGCAGCCTCACCATATCCAACTTTGCAAAGTCATCACCAACAATCCTCGTCAGGCTCCACTGGTTCCCATCTCTGAACGTATCACGGCAAGATCCTCATCCTCATGGGGTATCCCTTCATGCATTGGCATCTCCCTATTTCTCTGATCTCCTTGTTACCCCACTCTTCTGCCTGCTGCCTCTGCTCAACTGACACAGGCTTGCTGCACGTCCCCTGCACTAACCCTAACCCTCTCTGCATCAACAGTAGTGGCTGTGCCTTCAGTCATTAGACCACAAACCTCTATAACTCTCTGCCTGTATCCATGCACCAGCGCCCTGCCCCCTCTGTCAAAATTCCACCTTAAACATAGCAAAAANCATACTTCTTTGTTCCCGCCTGTGGTCACCTTGCTTCTAGCTTGGTGACAAACCATGCCACTGTGAAGCCCTCTGAGATGTTATTCTATGTAGAGGAGCACAATATAAATGCAAATTATTGTTATATTTTGCTGTTAATTTGGTTGAATTTGATAGAGGTGAGAATCCCTGCGATCCTGTTAGTTCTCAAAGCTGAGTTTACTCCAGGCAAGAGGTTTACTAATGGGCCTTTTGGAAGGTTGTTAGTATCTGTGACTTTTTTTTGCTTTTTAAAAATGTCATTATTAATAAAACCCAACCATTATAACTAAAACAAGATTTCTGTGATAAATATTTACAGAGCAATTTTAGAGTGCTGTATAATTAATTATATGATTGTGAATGTTCAAAATATATACAGATTTCTGTGTATTGACAGGCATTTGAAAACAATCTCTTCCGCTCTCCAATTTACTTACACAAGATGCCAGAGACTGATTTCTTGATTATCCGAACCCGTCAGGGCTACCATGTCCGAGAGTTGGTTGATATCTTTGTTGTCGGACAGCAGTGCCCTCTCTATGAAGTCCCTGGGCCAAACTCCAAGCGGGCAAACACTCATGTCCGCGACTTCCTGCAGGTACCGTGTGACACAGATTGTTAAAGACGGCTTCTCAAGTCTTGACTTAGACTCATTCTATATTATGATCTTTTATAGGTCTTCATTTATCGTCTATTTTGGAAAAGTAAGGATCGTCCAAGAAGAATACGTATGGAGGATATAAAGAAAGCCTTTCCGTCTCACTCTGAGAGCAGCATCCGAAAGCGACTGAAGCTATGTGCAGATTTCAAACGAACAGGTAAAGAGGCCTATTATAGAAGAATGGTGAATAGTAAACTCATTTGTGATGCATATAGCTGATGTGGCCTCTTAGTGCTGTGGTGTAAAATTTATCTTGTTAATACTGTAGTGAACAACAGCTGATATTGTGTTGGTATTGTAGTTTAGCGTGCTATCGCTTCCTCCTATGGGTTATTGCAATGGTTCCTCATTTGTCTAAAGGGATGGACTCAAACTGGTGGGTGCTAAAACCGGATTTCCGATTGCCCACTGAGGAAGAGATTCGAGCCATGGTATCTCCTGAACAATGCTGTTCATATTACAGCATGCTAGCAGCAGAGCAACGCTTAAAGGTGAGTTGATATATTGCATCTTCTGGTATAGTCGTTGAGAATGTTGTGCTGATTATCCAGCTAGAATACTCACAAGGTCTTCATGGCTCAGTTAGTAATACATAGTCAGTTATAGTTACATGTGGTCTTCTACTCGTTCAACGCTCGTTCACCTCTGCAGCATCACCGTCTCTGCCAGTACCTTTGCTGAGACCCTAAATGAATATGCTATGTAAATGTTGTCATAATACTCTTGCTTCTGCGTCAGAAGGTTGTATATTCAAGCTCCACGTTGAGACTTTGAGCTCATAGTCTAGACTAGGCTAATTCAAACTTTTGGCTGCTGAGAGATGGATTTGGGATTTGACAAACATTCGTGGGCCTCATAAGCAATATTTTTGTGTTTCCAGAAACAGAACTTGTAGGAATCATATAGAAATCCTATGTTTTAAATTGTGTAACTGTATTACTTATTTTCACTCTATTTTTAGTTACAATGCAAACTTTAAATAGGCAATGTAAAACTTCACAAAAAATTGCAACCCACAATAAACAAACCTCGTAGGGTTTGATTGAATTGAATGTAAAGTACATCATCCCAGAGGAATGAAAATTAGCATCAAACAGGACCACATGAATTTAAGTTACATGGGATGTACAGGATGTTTTCCCAATTCCAATTTATCCTGCAACCCATCTCAACTAATGAGGCCAAAGTCGCCCCAAACTGACTCAGTTACCTTTCCTTTTTTCTGATCACGAAGCCCAATCCACCAATCACAGCCCCGCCCTCCCTCCGACCTTGACTGACAACCAATTGCCAATCAAAGACATTGCCCACAGCCATGTTGTGAGAGGCAGGGGTGGAGCCAAATCTTGACCTAGACCTAGATCTGCCCCTGCACCACTTGGATGTCCTCTTGATGTGAAAGGCCATATACAAATGTACTGTAATTTTGTTGTTGTTGTAATATCGTATGTAAGTGGTTTATTGTATTCGCTTGGTGGACAATGAAGTTAGAAATGGTTCTCTGGCAGGATGAAATCATCACCCAGGCCGGATGTGGCCTGCAACCCTGGTCTAGACTGACTCTAGAACAGTTGGGAGTGTTGTAAGAGAATCTCTTTCAGATGAGATGTTAAACAGAAGTTTTGTTTGTTTGTTCAGGTGGACTATGTATACCGCCTATACTTCAAAATTTCATTGTATCTCAAAAGTTCACTCTCTCACTGGAGGAACCTACCCAACTTATCTAAGTTGGAGCCTCCTTCCCATTTTAACCCTGTGCTTCGAGATCTTACCCCACATGAGGGGCTGTTACTGTTGAATCAACCTTCAACAACAGTGACAAGAGTGCTACCAACTGAGTCAGGTTGACACCCGTTTGTGTTTCTTTCTGTTGCTCTCAGGATGCTGGGTATGGGGAGAAATCCTTCTTTGCCCCAGAAGAAGAGAATGAGGAAGAGTTCCAGATGAAAATTGATGATGAGGTATTTTGTTACATTAATGCAGTCATAACTCATGTCATTTTTCACTTATGTTTCAGTACTTTACCACATGATCCAAAATGTTTTGTAACACTGAATAATCAGGTCTTTGCAATACATTTTGTTCTGATTTCACATCAACGCATTTGTAGTTGCAACTTGTTTGAAACATCTGCAAAGAGGAACCATTGGGATTGTCTTCAGCCCAGTGGGGACAAGCTAACCTGAGGCAGAGAATCATTTGATTCCAGTGGTGTGAGAGTCTCTCATGCCAGTTTACGATGCAACATCTCTTGCTTCCAGTGTGCAACTCAGCATTTTTAATCTTGCTTCTAATGTATAGGGAGTCTCTCTTCCCAGTGTGTGACAGTATCTCTCTCCCTCTCTCTCGTCTCTCTCCCCCAATTTGTGACTCATCTCTCACTGTCAGAGTTTAATTTGGCTTCATAGATGTCTGAGAGGGTGGGGTGGAGGATACATTCCAAATCAATACTTTGTGGGTTTCTAAATTAAACTGCTTATTAGATCTACTTTATCAAACATTCTGCTAAATGGTGTTTTCCGGTACTGAATTTATGAAGTGTTCCAATTTTGGCCCCTTGCTGCCTGTTATCTCGTGGTGCATCTAATCTGTAGTGATAACAGTACACTACAATAATAATAATCCCTCCAAAACCCAAAACAATAATAAATTGGTCATTTTCAATCTACGACTGTTTGTGGGACATTGCTGTGCGCAATTGGCTGCCGCGTTCGCCCACAAATATACAGTCAATTCACTTTACAGTGTGTTCTATGAAGCGCTTTGGGACGTCCTCCCGACGTGAAAAGCGCTATATCAAATGCAAGGATTATTATTATTATTATAACAGCTGCCTGATAGACATCTTTAAGCCGATTGCTTAAGGTTAAAAATTATAAGTAATCATTAAGCATTTCAGTAACTTGCTTCTCATCTTTGGGAAGCTCTGGTTTACCTGCTTTCTTCTCTTTCCTTTAGGTCAGAACAGCGCCATGGAACACCACTCGGGCATTCATTGCCGCCATGAAGGGCAAGTGTCTGCTAGAAGTCACTGGTGTTGCTGACCCCACTGGCTGCGGTGAAGGGTTTTCCTACGTTAAGGTTCCCAACAAACCCCAACAGCAGAAAGTAATAAGTCAACTGCTTTTGTCTGATCTGATATGTTTGTTTATAGGATTAAAACCTGGATTGATTTGAATTAACATTGAGAGTCCTTCCTGCAATTTGGGCTTGATGTGCGCCCCACCCTCTCTCTCTATGCGACCAACGGTGGCTGAGGTTTCAGTTCCTGAGCCCCTCTGTGACTTCCATAAACGCCCCTGTGGAACTTACATAAACTTCTGGATCTTCCTCCTTCTTAGCCTATAAAGTGCTCCAAGACATTATCCTACGCAAAAGGGGGCATATAAATCAAGTTGTTGCAATTCCACGTATTCATATTCATTGAAGAATGCCTGTCCTTATAATTACAAAGTGCGCTAAGCTATAATTGTTACATGTTATGTAATTGCAATTTGTGTTGTTGCTTTAAATTGTCTGGTTATTTCTAGAGATTTGGAAAACAAATTTTCAATTTATTTTTTAGGATGACAACCAGCCACAACCTGTGAAGAAGACAGTGACAGGAACAGATGCTGACCTGAGACGGCTGTCTCTGAAAAACGCTAAACAACTCCTTCGGAAGTTTGGCGTGCCAGAGGAGGAGGTCATTGCCCCCATTTTCTATTTGATTCTGTTGTCTGTTCAATTTTGTACATTAGGTCTTGTTTTTTCTATTTAGTGGAAGCAGAATTCAAATTGGTTTGAGGTATAAATCGTCAAATGCAGTACAGGTAAACACTTGTAAGATTTTTCTATATTATGGTAAGTGTCACAACATTTGGGATATTTGTTCCAATGGGATCTTTGTTTGTAATAGATCAAAAAGCTGTCCCGATGGGAAGTCATTGATGTGGTGCGCACAATGTCGACGGAGCAGGCACGGTCTGGTGATACGCCAATGAGTAAGTTTGCCCGTGGTTCCCGTTTCTCAGTGGCTGAACATCAGGAGAGATACAAAGAAGAGTGTCAGCGTATCTTTGACCTTCAGAACAAGTAAGCAACTGTGTCTTAAGTGTGTGGTGCTGCGCGTGCAGAGTGTGATGCTGAAGCTCACAGGACACAGAACGAACATCTCTGTTCCTGTTTCAGGGTGCTGTCTTCAACGGAGGTGCTTTCAACTGATACAGACAGCAGTTCAGCAGAAGACAGTGATTTTGAGGAAATGGGAAAAAATATTGAGAACATGTTACAAAATAAAAAAACCAGCTCACAGCTTTCCCGCGAACGCGAAGAGCAGGAACGTAAAGAATTACAGAGAATGCTAATGGGGGAAGAAATTGGAAATGACAAGGACCGGGATAAGAAGGACAGGAGAGACAAAAAAGGTTCATGTGAGTAACATTCAGCTGGCATTTCTGCAAGAGAGGCACCATTTCACTGCCACCTCAGTAAAGAGCTGTGGGAGGGGTCAGATGCTGAATAGACATTGTGTGTGCATTACCCCCTTTGCTTCCTCACTCAAATCCTTGAGTTTTTATCGTCTACTGTGTTATTGTGCAGCCTGCAGCCCAAACCCCGGCATCTTCCACAAGGACGATGACACTGCCTCTGTCACCAGCCTTAATTCTTCAGCAACAGGACGGCGGCTGAAGATTTACCGCACGTTCCGAGATGAAGATGGGAAGGAGTATGTGAGGTGTGAGACGGTTAGGAAGCCCTCTGTCATTGATGCGTATGTTAGAATACGGACAACAAAGGATGAAGACTTTATGTAAGTGAATGTTTAATTATTTACAGCAGCCCTAGATTCAACATTCACTAATCTTCAGGGAGAGTGGATTTTTTTTTATTCTGCTTGTGTGGTACAATGTTCTCAGCAATGGACCCAACCAGCAGTAAATGGTTTCTAAAATAGGAAATTGGAGGACTGTCAGAGGGACATGGGTGAGCACCAGGACTTGCCTACAACATGAGCATCTTCACCAAAAATAATCTTATAATTGTCTTCAAAGAAAAGAACAAAGAAAATAGGCTCAAAGCTCTTCACAAAATGAATTAATGTAATGACTGCTAAATGGCAGATGTGAACAAGGAGAGTCCCACAAAGAACATTGAGATGAACAACAAATCTAAGATTTGGTGAATGTTTGGATGAGGAAGGAATCTCATCCATGGAAAGAAATTGAATTAAGGATAAATACATATGATGCATTGGTGGAAATATTCTCATGCTCACTGGATATGTTGGGTACAGAGGATTGGAAGATACAAATGTGATTGTGATCTTTTACATGGTTCAAGAATTGTGGATCTGAAAACTCATAGGAACCAGGGAAAAATATAAATTGAATTATTAGTTAGATCATCAGAAGCAGTATTTGTTTAAAATGGGCAGCTGTTAGTAACCTGGGTTTAGTCCTGTGATTCCTGTTCATTACTAATAAAGTACTGGAAGTTGAAGCATTGGTTTGTTAGGATAACACACAACACTGGGAAGATAATTAGCAAATTACATTTAATATTGATAACTGGAGGCTAATGCAAAATGGTGCTGGAAATAGCTAATTATTATTCAGTCATTGGTACTGGAGAATGCATAAGAGGAAAAGGTTTTGATGTATTGGTTGACCAAATATTGGAATTATTGTATTGATGGAATCCAAGTTAAGAATGGTTGTAAAATCAAATCCATGAAGCATGTTCATGGAGGTTATACTGAGAATTGGTGAAGCTCATGAGTGTTCATCTTCTTCGCCATACTTCTGAAAAGATCAATATTGGAAACAGTTCAAAGATGAGCAACAACAATGGAACAAAGAAAGAATGATGAACAGGTTTGGGGGAGAACACAGCCTAAAACACAGAAATCCCGAAGGGACTTGGTGAATGTGGAAAAGTTTTATGTATGGAACCAAAGAGAACAATGACAATATTAGTAAAGATTGAACAGACCTTAAGCTAAATGGAATTTAAGGAACACTGACTTTGATTCAGATTCAGTTTATGGATGAGGCTGTAAAGCACTTTGAGATATTATCCTACATGAGAGAAGCTATGTTTGACCAAGTTGTTGTTACCAAACTTAGAAAATGCAGAATTGATTGAAGCATTTGAAGAAATGTCGAGAGTGATGTTTGGAGTAAGCAGCTTGGTAACATGTTAGGATGGGCTGGATAGAGCCTTGTATAATTCTTACATTCTCTTGTCTTCCATAGCCGTAAATTTGCTCTGTTTGACGAGCAACATCGTGAGGAGATGCGTCGAGAAAGACGCAGGATTCAGGAACAACTACGGCGACTCAAACGGAATCAGGAGAAGGAGAAACTGAAAGGCCCACCAGAGAAAAAACCCAAAAAGGTTAAGGAAAGGCCTGACCTTAAGGTAACCAATCTGATCAAATGGTTGCTAGGGATACACAATGAGAAGAGAGATTGACATAATATTCCACCAGTTCCTTGGATGCCTTTAGAAAATTGGATCACATCATAGTCCATTCACCAATGATTTTCCAATGAGAACAGATTTCTGACTCCATGGTTTAAAACGATAAAGACTGTGGCTTTAGGTGGTGCAGGTGGAAAATTATCCAAAGATTTAGGTTGAAATCATCTTTTGCAATAGAGGGAATGTTGACTCTGCAGATGAACATGTTCTGAGCAGTTCCTATGTATTTGAATCTTGGGGTCAGCGAGATCAGATGATATTGTTCTGTCTTATGTTTCTGTAGTTAATTGAATGAAATTTAGTGTATTTGAGCTGTTTACAAAGCATCTTCACTTTCAAGGAAGTAAAAACCACGATGACTAGAAGTGATTCAGCCGTCAATCAAAGAAATTGAGGAAAAGTAACCAGACGCAGAAAAGCAGCTTATCAATAGCACCATGAGAAATCAGATAGCACCAGGAAAAGAATTGCTGTACCTCTGGAAGAAGTAATGTTTAGACAATTTAGAACAAATAGTGTAAGTCATGAAATGAGTAGAAAGATTGTGTAGGATTTGATTATTTTCTTTTGTCTTCATGGATGAAGACTGAATCAATTCTAGATCTAGTCAGACTGGGATCTGTAACACAAGAAGAAATCTTATGAAGAATTTTAAAGCATTAAATGTCCACAAGGCATCTCTATATGTTGTCCATTTGCAAAATGCAGTGGATCTGAGATAGGATATTTTCAAATAGCATTCCATAATGTACCCTTTGGCTCAAAAGAGGGAAAGAGAGAGTATAACTCTGAAACAAATGAGTGGGTGGGAGAGAAATAAAAACAACTTGTTTGTTGGCCCGATGACTCAAGTGATCTAGGAGTCTGCAACTTTCTCTGGGGATTTGGCATATGCAGGTACTTTCTAATGTTCAGTTTGGTTTACTCAGAAGTAACCATATTTATTGTTAACCTATAACTCTATGCTCACTGGACTTCCCAACTCTTCCCTTCACAAAGTGCAGAATATTCAGCTTGTGTCCTCTTCCACATCAGGCTCTGTCCGCCTATTAACCCTATCCTTGTTGGGCTCTACAGGCTTCCCTTACCCAAGAGGATTGAGTTCAGAATCCTCGTACTCACTTCTAAATCCCTACTTGTTCTTGCCCCACCCTACCTCTGTGACCTTGTAAAACCTAACCAACTCGCCCACTCCCTGTGCCTGATAGGCAGTGGCCTGCTTCTCGTCAGTTGATGGGCCTTCAGCTTTTCTGCCCCCACTCTCCATCTGCACTGAAGGAATGTGAACTCTATCCTAAAGTCCCTTCACCTTGCCCCTATCCTCGCTTAATTCAAGGTCTGTCTCAAGAGCCTCCTCTTTGACCGTGCCTTTTGTCATCTTTCCACCCCTCTCGAATCCAACCCTCAACCTGGGTGCAAACCATCGACCTTCCTGTGCCTTGGCACATCCTCCTGATGTGAAAGGCTTATACTGTATCAATGCAATTTGTTATTGTGTTATATACTCAGCTTAATCCACAAGAGGATTAAAAAAAATTGTGATGTTTGCCTTCAGAAATTCTGGAAAGGATTAAAAGATGTCTTTTTGTCGCTGTTCACAGTTGAAGTGCGGGGCTTGTGGTGCTATTGGACACATGAGAACCAATAAGTTTTGCCCTCTGTATTACCAAACAAATGCTCCGCCCAGTAATCCAGTTGCTATGACAGAAGAACAAGAAGAGGAGCTTGAAAAGACTGTAATACCCAATGACAACGAGGAACTTATCAAAGTTGAGGGAACTAAGATTGTACTTGGCAAACAGCTCATAGAAAGGTGAGTGAAGAACTGTACATCATTTACATAAAGGGAAAAAATCATCCAGTACAGTATTTGTGTATAGGACCTGAATGGTTCCATAGCCCATGTATAGTACAGGAAAAACTGTTCTTTCAAAATACCCTATTTGTGACTGCACAACTAGTCACCGAGTCCAATCAATTGAAGCTTAGGTTATTACAACATTTCAAAGGAAATTTGAAAGTCACTTGAAGAATAAAACTCTAAATCTATGGAATTAGAATAGAGTTCCAGAGTTTTGAGTCAGAACAAGAATAACACAATGCAATAAAGAATTTACATTTGTATAGTGTCTTCCATGTTTTGGGTTTAGAGACTGAATAAGGAATTTAAACCCAGTATTGTGATTCTGATCCAAAGCATGAAAAAGACGAGTGGCCTATTTAATGTATTTGAATTTGCGAACTCTGCAGCCCGTGTCCTCTCCCGCATCAAACTCCATGACCCATTCTCGCCCTGATCCAGATGCTGATCCTGGTCCTCACTTACAAAGCCCTCCATGGCCTCATCCCACCCTACCTCTGCAACCTCCTAACCCGTTACCAACCTGTCCGCTCCCTCCGCTCAGCCGGCTCCGGCCTGCTCCACGTCCCCCAACCCACCCGCCCGACCATTGGTGGGAGAACCTTCAGCCACTCTGCTCCCAACCTCTGGAATTCCATCCCTCAGTCACTCCGCCTCGCCCCCTCCTTAAAGTCCCGTCTCAAGACCCTCCTCTTCAACCATGCCATCGGCCACCCCCCTTCCCCTCCCTTCTCTCCCCCTGACCCCAGCTCGTGTCTGAAATGCTGTTCACTGTCCAGTGTCTTGGGACGTCCTCCCGACGTGAAAGGCGCTATACAAATGTAATCGTGTTGTTAATAAAAAATTTCAGCCTAATTTATGTAACTATTAAATTATGTATTTTTTAAACATTCTTTTAGTGCGGATGAAGTTCGAAGGAAATCTCTGGTTCTGAAATTCCCCAAACAACAGCTTCCTCCCAAGCGACGACGGCGGGTGGGCACCACAGTCCATTGTGACTACCTCAATGTAAGACTGACTGGGACAATTGATCATTGTTGCGTGAACAACATTGTACCATATTGAAAAATGTTCACTGAATGATTTGAAGTTTCAGAGCCTGAAATTTTACTTAATCGTAACTTTTAAGACAACAACAAATTGCATTTTTTTGTTTTGAGCTGTAAAATAGTGCAGAATTGTGGATACATCCTAAATTCAGTATTAATTTTGGGAGCTGGTTCTGAGAGCTAAGAATTTCCACATTTCGGTGCTATCTGAAATTTAAGGCGAAATGGTTTATAGGCTAAAACTAGGTAAAAATTTGGGCCTCAGAGCAGTTACTTCTGCACTTAAGCTCAGTGATGGTCGGTGGCTTGTTGTTGATTCTCTGTTGAAAGCAAAAAATAAACCTTTGATAAATCGTGGAAGATAGCACATTACACAGCAGGAAATATCCATTTGGTGATGAAAGCATTATTAATAATAATCTTTTCATTTGATATAACGTATTTCAGTCAGGAAGATGTCTCAAAAGAGCTTCACAGCATATACTGTAAAGTGTAGTAATAATCCTTGCATTTGATATAGTGCTTGATAATATCTTCGAGATATCTCAAAGCTGAGTTCAATTCCAGGCAGGGCGAAACCTTGGGCAAGTTTCCTTATTCCACACGCCTAATAATAATCCCTCCAAAGAAAACCAAAAACAATAATAAATTGGTCATTTTCAATCTACGACTGTTTGTGGGACATTGCTGTGCGCAATTGGCTGCCGGGTTCGCCCAAAAGTATACAGTCAATTCACTTTACAGTGTGTTCTGTGAAGCGCTTTGGGACGTCCTCCCGACGTGAAAAGCGCTATATCAAATGCAAGGATTATTATTATTATTAAAGCGCTTCACAGAATATACTGCAAAGGATAGTGACTGTATATTTTGTGGATATTTTTATTAATAGCCTTTAATCATTCAAAGAGCCGGCACAAACTTGATGGGCCGAATGGCTTCTTTTTGTGCTGTACGATTCTAGGATTCTACGATTCTATGATAATAGAAGTGCATTGCATTGGTTGTAGATTTAAATTAGGTTTTGTTTCCAGTTTAATAGAAATCTTTATTTCATAGAAATTAAAATCAAAAATAATCTTGCCTTACAGAAGGAAGACTGATTATTGATACATTGATTCACATCTTGTCGTTCCTTATGTCAGCTATACGTGGCGGTGAAATATCCAGCCTCAACCCAGCAAATACCCTGCTCCAAATTACCCAAATCTCAACACACATTGGCACCAAATAGGCCATGAGATTATCTGAAGCTTTAGCACAAACATATTGTGAGCTCAGAGAAAAGGAAGCTTTTCCGAATCTAAAATGTCTAGGACTTGACCTAGGATTTGCTTCATCCTAAAAACTTGGAGCAAAAGGTGGAAGAGCGGTTAGCACTGTATCCCTCTTCATCAATTAGCACAAACACTTATGAAACTTTTTTTTAATGAAAAACTCACTGGAGAAATAGCCGGCAGAGTTTAAGAGATTGGAGAGCGACTCAAATCATAGAGAGCTACGCTTATGATTAAGTACACTAGCAATTATAGCTGATCTTATCAGAGCTGATCTTTGCTTCCTTTCCCTGTAAACAGAGACCTCACAAGTCCATTCACCGGCGTCGGACCGATCCTATGGTCACCTTATCATCCATATTGGAGGGAATTATCAACGACATGCGAGATCTAGCTAATGTAAGAGCTCACAGCTTTTCTTCTTTAGTTAATAATCAAGTTTGATTAGAGAAGTTAGGTTAACATTGGAAGGAGGGATAGGATGGTGAAATGGTTAGAACACTGTCCTTTCACTGTTTGGACTGAATATATACAGACCCGAATGATGAATTAAAGGTGGTCTAAATGTAATCTGTTTCACAGTCTTGGCCCACTGCCTTGTAGGTAACTCTGTAATGCAAAACTGCTTGTACAAGTTGGAAATATCGCTCCAAGAGGAAATAGATGGTGTGTGAAATATTGTGACAACAACAACAACAAGATTCCATTTATTGAGCGCCTTTCACGTCAGGAGGACGTTCCAAGGCGCTGTACAGTTGGGTCAGGACCCGAGCAAGGGGGAAATGGTCAGGGTGAGGGGAGGGAAGGGAGGGAGCGAGGAGGGGGTAGAGAGTCGAGAGGGGAGCTGAAGGCACGGTCAAAGAGAAAACGTGGGTAACATGGAAGGATATATAGACTGCTGTTGCCTGTGCTGTATTTGAGCTTGCAGTGTCTTGATGGTGACATTGGGGGCCTGAATTGGCTCTGTTACAAGCATAAACATTCTTAATTGGATGAGCACATAATTCACTAACTTTTTAAAATAGGAAAAATTAATGTTAATTAATTCAATGGAGTTTCAGTGATTATCTTGAATATAATGTGTACATCAGGATTCTGCTGGATGGCTGCGCCAACAAGCATGTGCTGTTAAATATCACATTTTATTAGTTTTGTCACATTCTGATGATGAAGAAGTTCAAACAAAGACAATATTATGTGCTCTCTCTATTGCTAGACCTATCCATTCCACACTCCAGTTAATCCAAAGGTCGTGAAGGATTATTATAAAATCATCACTAAACCCATGGATCTGCAGACTCTGAGAGAGAATGTCCGCAAACGAATGCACCATTCACGTGAGGAATTCCGGGAGCAAGTGGAACTCATTGTAAAAAACAGCAGCACTTACAATGGTAAGAGCTAAGTTACAATGGTAAGAGCTAAGTTAGTTCAAACTATTTATTTCAACTTCATGAAAGTCCCATAACATGTGTTTCAGTGGGCAGAGCTTGTGCTTTTGAGCAGAAAAAACTGTAATTGCATTAAAAAGACCTGAAAGGTAAAGAAGACAATGTGAAGGAGCCTGGGGATATGAAGAAGAGAATGAAGGAGCACAGTTGATGGGATGCTGAGAGTGGTTGTGCTAAGTCTCTGTTTTTTTCCAGGAGTGAAACACCCTCTGACTCAAATTGCCCAGAGTATGGTGGAACTCTGTGATTTGAAATTTAAAGAGGTGAGTATGGTGATCCTCCTCTTGCGACCTATCTCTTGCAGCTTTTGTTCTTTTGAACTCTTCACAACTGCAATGTGTATAAATTAATAAACCTTACATTTGATATAGTGCTTTTCACATCGGGAGGAACATCTCCCAAAGTGTTTCACAAGATTGTAAAGTATAGTGACTGTATTTTGTAGGTAAACTTAGTAGGTAATTTGCACACAACAACTTGCATTCACGCGGGATAGTGTCCCGGAGCGCTTGAAAGTGGTGGAGACTGACCCCGAACCAGAGGCAGGGGGGAAGTGACTGTAAGCATGATCAAAGAGGTCGTGCGCAAGCAGTGTGAAACTATGAAAAGAATGACCAATTTTATCTGGAGGATTGTTGACCTGGACACTGGGATTGGCAAAATATTACTAATAATATGAAAAATCGGAAGGAAAAAATTATAAAAGAAAATGAAACCTCAGCTTATTGTTGGAAGAAATTTTAAGTGTCTGGAATAATTTTATAAATGTTGTAGTTTTCCAAGGTAAAAACATCAGAAGATTCTGAAACCCTAAAATCTGTAATTACCTCAGCAATAGGATAAGTCTATTCCTTACACTATTGGACTTGAGTGTGACAATCTGGCCCCTCTCCAGTGGATATCATTGGAGATTCAAGCCTTGTTTGTCCTATAATTGTCATTAGGATTTGGCTGCTACATAGAAATTACAGGGTATAGGAAGACCATTTGGTTGATTGAGCTTTTGCTGATGTTAGCTCCCCTACTGGAGTAATACATTCTAATCCCATTGCTCAACTCTTTCCCCAGACCATAACCAAAGCATGCATTTATATCTCTATAATGTGATTGCTTCAGTGCTTGAGATTTCAGCTCTTTGTTTTTATTAGAAAGAAGATAAATTGGTGCGACTGGAAAAGGCCATCAACCCTCTCCTGGATGATGATGATCAAGTTGCTTTCTCTTTTATTTTGGATAACATTGTCACTCAGAAGATGATGGCTGTGCCAGATGTAAGTCAGACTCTATTCTTTTTTCCTTTCATAACCAAAAAAGTTAATATTCTTGTCTATATTAAGATTACTATTCTATTATATCTTCTTCTTAGTCCTGGCCCTTCCACCATCCCGTTAACAAGAAGTTTGTGCCTGATTATTACAAAGTGATCACCACTCCGATAGATTTGGAATCAGTACGCAAGGTATGCAAATCCATCAGAAACCTGTTTGAAGCTGATATGATTTGTGATCTATTCTATTGTTGCTAGTTACTAAACCCTTTAATCTCAACAATGTGTTGCAGAACATATCCAAACACAAGTACCAGAATCGTGAGGCCTTCTTGCAAGATGTTGAACTCATTCTGAACAACAGCATCAAATATAATGGTACAAACAATTTAACCTCACCTCAGCATTTTATTTACTTTTCCTTGTTATAGCTCTATAATGTGAAGGGATCTAAGATGATATCAGAAGGCAAATATGCTAAGTGAATTTCCAGCTGTAAGACTATGTCCAGCTTTATGTCTTGCTGACAGACAGTTTGCTCATAGAGTACACACACTAAGGAAGCTTGGACCTTGAGTATATGATCCAGTCACAGCAGTAACAAACTTGAGCTTCAGTAATTCTTTATATGAGGAGATTAAACTACCTTTCAATAAGAGGGACATCTATGGTTGGTAACCTAATATTGTTATTTGTTCATTGAATTTTATTGTACAGGAGGAGGTCATTTAGCCCATTGTACCTAAGTGGGCAATAAAAGGGCTAACAATTTAGTCCAATACCTATGCTATTTCCCACAGTTTATTTTTCCTTTCAAAGATTGATCTAATTGTGTTTTAAAAGCTATTATGAATTCTGCTTCAAACATCATTTTTGGTTGTGGCGTGCATGAGAAAACCTGTTATTTATTTGTTGTTTCTAACACTGGCAGGAACAGATAGTCCATACTCCAAGACTGCACAAGAGATCGTCAGTGTCTGTCACCACACACTGTCTGAGGTAGAAATCTTTCTACAATCCTTTTAATTCATTTGATTTCACTGTGCTCTAACCTGTCCAATCTTTTTTGATAGCTGGATTTACTCATCCCTAGTAACATTCTAATAAATCCATGCTGTACTACATGTTTCACCCACAAAATAAACAGCCAATTCATGTTACAGTATATTCCGTGAAGCGCTTTGAGACGTCTCGAAGACGTGATAAGCTGCTATATCAAATGCAAGGATTATTATTATATTATAATTTCTGTAATATGGCTACCAGTAAAAATAAATAAATAAATCCTTGCATTTGATATAGTGCTTTTCACGTCTTCTAGACGTCTCAAAGCGCTTCACAGAATATGCTGTAAAGTGAATTAACTGTATATTTGTGGGCGAAACGCGGCAGGCAATTGCGCACAGCTGTGAGTGTCCCACAAACAGTCGTGGATTAAAAATGACCAATTTATTATTGTTTTTTGTTTTGGAGAGATTATTATCAGCCGTGTGAGTAAAGAAACTTGCCCAAGGTTTCGCCCTGCCTGGAATTGAACCTACATAAATCAATATAAAATATAGGCTGCTCTTGATATATAAACATATATTTATAATATAAATATACGTATAAATAGTACTGCTTACAGTACTCCAAATGTGCTCTAATCAACATTTCATATAAACTTAACATCACTTCTCTACTTTTGTATTCTATTCCTCTGGACATAAAGCCAACAACAACTTGAATTTATATGCATCAAACTACTCCATTGTTAAGCGCTGCAAGTAGCTTGTCGAAATACTGAACAATGGCGTAGTTTGATGCTAATCTGGCGAGGTCACCATAGTCACAATTGAAGAGGAAAGTCTTGAGGTGTGATCTGAAGATAGGCAAAGAATGGAAAAGACAGAGGGATTGAGGCACGGAATGCCAGAGAGCCTGGCAGAGTGGCTGAAAGCACAGCTGTCCATGGTGGCACTGAGGAATGGAGAGACATGCAGAACGCCCGAGCTGGCTAAGCAAAGGTGGCAAAGAAGAGTGTTGTTACCTATATTTATTTTAGCTTCATTTTGTTTTTAACAGTACGATGAACATCTAACTCAGTTGGAAAAAGACATAGCATCTGCAAAGGAGGCTGCTCTTGATGCTGCAGAATTTGACAGTCTTGACCCCCTGACCCCAGGGCCTCACACTCCTCAGGTTAGTCCTTAACAGGTTAAATGCAATTTAATTGTTTTATTCCTTCCTCTGCTGAAAAGCCACAATGCAAGTATTTATGAACTCTTTTTGTGGATGTTTCAGCCACCAGAAATAGAAGATGGAAACACATCTATGAGCACTTCTCGAGATCTTTCTGTGTTTAATGAGGAGGGCAGTATGTCTCTGACTGTCACCCCAACAACAACACCAGAGAAAATGCATCACAGATTGGCTCAGGTGAGAGCCAAGTGTAGTTTTCCTGAAATGTTTGCTTCCTCTCTGTGTCTGTGGGAGGGTCTGTTTCACAGCTGCGTTGTATTGGTCACACTACACTATATAAAGATGGTGTTCAGTCGGCATTTTATTTTCTCATTGATTATCTCCTCTACTGAAGACATTTTCTGGCAGTTCGTTATTCAGATATGATCCTTGGCAGTGAATGCTGACTGGCTATTTGATTGCAGAGAGATCATAGCCAAGTCTGATGCTGCCCTTTTCCACTGTCCATACACATAATACCTCCAGCAAAAGTTGCTTAAATGGGAAGCCCAGCTGAGATCATCTATTTTAGCTCAAACTAAGATACCTACTCAGTCACATAGACGTGATAGTCAGGGCTCCTGACACCTGGTATAGTACAAGTGTCAAGCAAGCCTGGCATACACAGTGAAGGGCGCTATATAAATGCAATTTGTTTTAACCTTCCTGCAAAATGTGTTTCTTAGGGTCAGATGCGTGAGGGACGAATGAGGACTGGTGAAGAAGAGTCTGACGTGGATGTAGAAGGTTTTGAGGAAGATGACGATGGCAAACCAAAGACCCCAGCTCCAGCAAGTGACTTTTACCATGCTCTGCATCTAATTAATGCCCCTTACAACCCCTCAGTCTGCATCATTCTCTTTTATGCATTTTCCGTTTTGTGCTGTAAAATTATGTTATTTTCTGCAACAGGAAGCAGATGAGGGAGAATGTGAGTTGGAAGATGAGGATGAGGCCTCTGTGCCACGTCGTCAGGCGAGTGTGTTGTATGAGGATCTGCTCATGTCAGATGGAGAGGATGAGGATCACAGTGAGGAGGAGGAAGGTGACAATCCGTTCTCCTGTGAGTTACAAAGTGATAATAATAATAATCCTTGCATTTGATATAGCGCTTTTCACGTCTTCTAGATGTCTCAAAGTGCTTCACAGAATATACTGTAAAGTGAATTGACTGTATATTTGTGAGCGAAACGCGGCAGCCAAATGCGCACAGCAGCGTCCCACAAACAGTCATGGATTGAAGTGACCAAATTATTATTTTTTTTCTTGAGGGATTATTATTAGGCGTGTGGAGTAAGGAAATTTGCCCAAAGTTTCACCCTGCTGGGAATCAAACTCAGGTCTCGCACTTGAGAGGCGAGTGCTCTAACCACTGAGCTACAGGACTCCACAAATATTCTCAGGAATTCTAAAATAGGCACAAAAAAGAGATCTTTTCTCTATCCCAAAAGTCAGTGGACACATCTCTGATAATTCAGGACTCGCTAGACATTTCTCTGGACTGTCAGTCCAGACTATTAATCTCAAGATCCAATATTGGGCTTTGAGCTCACAACCTTCTATCCCAGAAGTGAGGGAGGAGCAATTCCAATTTGAGCCACACTGACATCCTAAAATAATTGTATTAGTATTATTATTAGTATAATTAAAATTACCTTTATTAGCAACAATGTACAAAAAATATTGGGTGAGACTTGACCGATGTCAATTCTATTTTACATAACCAGATTGGATCATTAATTTAAAGATGTTTCAAAATAAAATAGAATCTGGATTAGCAGAAGCTACACGTACGATACGTTTTGAAAACTGTTTCAGCGTCTGTAAGCAATAGGGAGAATGAGGCAGTTGAAGAGGTTTAAATAACCATGAGAAGGATTCCTGTGACAAAGGGTGTTTTCTGAGTGGAATAGTTGAGGGAGCCTGGTATTACCATGTGGAAAAACAAAAATCAGTTACAAAATTATTAGGTTTATTGCACTATGAAAATCTGATTCAAATCAGAATCATACCAAGTTATTCAAAGAATTCTCCCAGGGTAACTATATTATAGGCCAACCCTTCTATAATAACGTGATTCCACAAATTCAGATCCTACAATATAATGAGGCTTAAAAAAAAAACACCTGTCATTACTTCTGGGTCACTTACTGTGCGATGATGTTTTTGTAGTCCAACCCACTTATGTCGACATAGCTGCTCACAACCGGACAATAGATATTCTGTGATTACAATATCGAGAGTAGATTGTTTATTTACATACATTTCTATTGACTCAGTTACAAAAATAGTCGTGTAAGAGTACACTGTTGACATGAGTGACAATAAACCAAGGCCTTTAATACTATTAGGGATCCAAACAATTGATCAACATAAATGTGCCGGAGTTTCTGTTGATGTTGATATAGACAGCCATTCACGGCCTTGCTCCCTCCTACCTCTCCGACCTACTATCCCCCTACTTACCTGCCCATACCCTCCGTTCCTCTGGCTCCGGTCTGCTCCACATCCCCCGCCCCAACCGCCCTACTATCAGTGGCCGGGCCTTCAGCCTCTCAGCCCCGAGGCTCTGGAACTCTATCCCCCAGTGCCTTTGCCGCTTCCTCCCTTTCTTCCTTCAAGGCCGGTCTCAAGACCTTTCTCTTTGACCGTGCCTTCAGCTCCCCTCTCGACTCTCTATCCCCTCCTCGCTCCCTTCCCTCACCCTGACCATTTTCCCCCTGCTCGGGTCCTGACCCAACTGTACAGCGCCTTGGGACGTCCTCCCGACGTGAAAGGCGCTCAATAAATGGAATCTTGTTGTTGTTGCTGTATGTTTTTAGTATTAATCTGTGGAGAAGATTAATACTAAACTTTTTGTCAACATTAGCAGGATGTCGACATAAACAAGTTTGAGATAAGTAGGTAGGTTTGTATTTTTATTGTTAACGTTTGTGAAGGTGTTACATAAATGTAAGTTGCTACAGACATGAAGAGGCCATCAATGTGCAGCAGGAATTTTAGCATCCGACCTCTTACCAAGTGACAGCATTTAGAAACATAGAAACAGGAGTAGGCTATTCAGCCACTTGAGCCTGTTCTGCCATTTTATGGCTGATCTGTACCTCAAGTCCAGTTACCCATCCTTGCCCCATATCCCTTAATAGTCTGACCTTAACAAATGCCTATCCACCAAAATATTAACCCAAAAATTCTCTAATTAACACTCATGCACATTTATAAATCATGGATCATCAGTATCTAGAGTACTTTCCTCTGGTCAAGCCATGCATTTGTTTTCCAGTGTCTGTGGGTACAAGCTACTTGAACAAAACATTCTTTCGGTAGTATTTTGCGTTTTATTCTTTAGGTAACTTGTGTAATTCATGTGAATATTGCTTGTTTATCCAATGTCTTCCATTGTTTTAAACAGCTATACAGCTCAGTGAGAGCGGCAGTGACTCTGATGTTGAAACCACTAATATCCGCCCAGTGAAACCTCGTCTGATACCCGAGAATACATGTATGGGAATGGAAAATGAAGAAAGCATGATGTCCTATGATGGAGATGGTGGTGAGACCTCGCAGATCATGGAAGACAGTAATGTGAGGTATGATTATTTGGGTTAATTGGCTTATTTGAAAACAGAGAACAAATGTGTCACTAATGTCATTTGCTTCACATACACACTATAATAATCATGGATACACTCTATGTAGAGGAAGGACTGATGACATCACTTCTCAGTGATGGCTTTTCACGTGGGATGAGGTCTCAGAGCACTCCACAAAGACTGGTAAACGAGGGAGGAAGGGGAGGTGACCAGAGGTCGAAGTGGTAGATATTTTGATGAGATTTAAAGGTAGATCGAGAGAAGCAAGATGGAGAGGTTGAGAGAGGGAGTTTCAGAGTTTAGAAGTATTGTTGCTGAAGGCTCAGCCACCAATGATGGTGCAGAGGGGGTGGAGGATACGCAGCAGGCACAAGTTAGCCAAGTGGAGGGAGTGAGCAGAAGACTAGGATTGAAGATCACCGAGATGGTAGGGACGTGCAAGGGTGTGAAGGTATTTAAAGGTGAGGATAAGGTCCTTGAAGGAGCTCCTTTGGAAGACGGGGAGACAGTGAGCCTGAGGAGGACTGGGATGATGGTGAGCAATTCTTTAGCCACTATGCCCTGAACCCCTAAAATTCTCTCTACTAGTCCCCTCTTTGCTGATCTTCAGATTGTACCTGAAGACATCCCTATTCGACTGTAGCTAGGATCACCTCCCCTTTCCCCGCAGTTCAGTGCCAAACTACACCATTGTTAAGCTCTCTGAGACACTATGTGTGAAGGCCACTCTATAAGTGTTAAGTTGTTGAAGGTACTGGCTGGTGTAGCACTAAGCTATACAAAGCAGGTCATAGCTGGGCTACGGTAAGTTACAAATATTACAATAATCCTTGTATTCAGTATCAAATAACTGCAGCTCTCCTCAGCTGGAGGACAAAATATCAGCTAGATTCATATATCGATTGCTATCCAGTTGATCCTTCAGTGTGCTCAAGTGGATGTCAAGTGAGGGCAGAAGGGGACTTGGTTGTGCTTCTTCCTGTAGCAGAAACATCTGCTGCCACTCTGTCCAGATTCACACATAACGAGTGGCCATTTAGGAAAAATACTAGAGAGCAGGACTGTCGCCCCTAACAGTACTGAAGAGTCAGCGCCTTCATGAGAGGATGGTGAGAAAAAGGAAGAAAATATGAAACAAAAAAAAGCATTGAATCAAACTTTTTTTCTTTTCTCAAAGCTTTGAGAGCTATGAGGAACCAGACCTGAAGTCAAACACCCGCGACACAACATTCAGCAGTGGAGGGTGTGATTATGAACTGTCAGACGAGGATGAAGAGGAGGAACAGCACCATGGGCCAAGTGTTCTTAATGAGGTTCATCTGAGTGAAGACGAGGAGGACAGTGAGGAGTTCCATTCTATTGGAGCAGATAGTGATATGGACTCAGATATAGAGAGCTGAACATTAGAAAAGCCGTTCTAGATTACAAAACATGGAGGTTGGCAAGATCCTCAAGTCTGAATATTCACTGAGTTGGAGGCAGAATTATTGACTAATGCACAATGAGACTGCTACGATATCAGAGGATTACAAGCTCACAGGAGGAGTAATTATGCGGAAGCTGTATTGTGAGAATTCACCAATACATTTGACTTTATGCTGTTACAGATGAATCTCCTTAAACTAGAAGCCAGGTATGTAGCCCAATGATAAACATTCCGCTTAATACCAAAGTGCAGTAGTTTGGGAGCCACAAAAAAGCTTATGTTAAATAGGGGTTTGTCCAGAAAGGTTTAAACTGATTTTCTGTCGAAACAGCATTGTATTTGAGACTTTCAAAATTGTGTTTACTATATATAATTAATCTACATGAGGTGCTTTACATTACCTCCTGCTAGAGCGATCTCTGCCTGTCAAAATGCAAAATGCTCAGTGTCAGGGCTATCAAAGTTCAATATAATTTAAAGGAAGTAGAAATTAAAAGTTTTCTTTGGAACATTTTACCCAAATCTATAAAACATCATTCTCGCAAGTGATGGCCTTGCTTTCCTTGTTAATTCACCTCCATTTAATTACTGCTTTCTTTATTACTTTATTACTTTATTACTTTGTTGGAATATTTTGTCATATGTTTATTTTTAGCCACCTGAGCTTTCAATTTTCTGTTATCTTATTAACTAAGAATTATGGGCAAATTATGTATTTAAGTGGCAGGAGTAAAACAAACTGGTGCCAGATGCGTGATTGGCAGATTTTATTACTAGTGGCCAGTGAATGTCAATCTGCACAGAATCTCCTTAAAATTTATGGCTGACATCAACGAGCAAGTGGAAATGGCAAATCAAACAAAATTGTGAGACAGAAGAGTGGAAAAACCTCAATTTCTATCTCCCAAAGAAACGTAAGCAATATACTTACAGTAATTCTAAAACTTCAAGGAAACTGCTATTTTGGTGCTGAATCAGTAACTCGATGTTTATTTTTTAACCTGAAAGACATTTGCTTCCTCTGCAAAGTCCACCTCCTAAACCACTTTATTTAAGCAACAGAACTGGATAAGGTTTACACATTAGGGGTCTTCAAGATTTTAAAAAGATATGTAAATTTAATTTCCATTTATGTATCATGATTAGTGCTTTGATATATTACGAATGAAGAAAAGGATAATCTGACTTTTTTTTCAATTTTGTAATAGCCTGTGGAGTAATTATTTGCTCATAATGTAAATGATCTCTACAAAACCTAACACCATGCTGACTACTGAAAGGCAAGTTTGTACAGAAATGTCAGTCAGGGTTTCAATAACCAATAGCTTGTACCTGGACACGGCTGGAATGCTGTTTCCCCCTGCTGTGGACTTGTCCTGTGCAGTCAAACCTGTCCTATAGAAATACACATGGTTTGTTATTCAAATATTTCAATTAAATAGTATGTTATAAAACTAACGTGTTAAAAGCTGAACTGACCATTGTATAATCCTACAAATGTTGTGAACTTTGTTAAATCTCAGTTAAAAGAAAGTTTGATTTTAATTTTTCTGATTTTTTTTCATTGTGGCTTTTAATTGCCAATATGGCAGCTATCATTTTTGGCACTGTTTTCTGTATTTAGATACCAGAGGGGCAAGGTTTGTGCTTTTGGTAGTATCAGTAGCTCGGACATTGTTCTGTACAGAGTTTGAAATTCTTCAGCTGACAAATGCTTACAGAACCTTTATTTTATAAATAAATAATAAAATGAAACATCTCACCTGTCTCTTATAACAACAACAACTTGGATTTATATAGCGCCCTCCACGCCAGACGGCGTCTCAGAGCGTTTATACTGTATATTGCAAATGTAGCCCAGGCCAATGCACAAACTGGAACAATTTTGATTGTTGGCGCTACTGTCCTTCAGAAGAGATTATATGAAGGTCTGTCTACTTGTTCTTTTGGTGCAGTTGTATAAAAAGGTCCTATGGATTTTTAAGCAACCATTTTTTAAGTTTTTAAGCAACTTCAAGGCTGAGACTCGTTTTTTTTAAAAAACAGAGGTATTAGGGGATATGGGGATAGGGCAGGTAATTAGAGTTAGGTCTGAAGATCAGCCATGATCTTATCTAATGGCGGGGCAGGGCTCAAGGGGCCGAATGGCCTACTCCTGCTCCTAGTTCTTATGTGTTCAGTTCTTCCAGGTACATAGAATTATTCAGCACAGAAGGAGGCCATTCGGCCCATCGTGTCTGTGCCGGCTCTTTGAAACGAGCTTCCAAATCAATCCCGCGCTCTCCCCAGAGCTCTGCAAACTTGTCCCCAATTAATTATCTACTCTCTTAAAAGTTGTTATCGAATCGGTTCCCACCGGCCTTTCAGGCAATGCATTCCAGATCCCAACAACTCGCTGTGTGAAAACATTTCTTCTCACCTTCCTTGGTTTCTTTTAACAACTATTTTGAGTCGGTGTCCTCGGGTTACCGACCCACCCGCCAGTGGGAATAATAATGACAAAGTGGTGATCATTTTCAGTTATTGAACAAAACCCGTTTGAGAGAAAGGTAACGTAAATATTCCATAAGGATTGCAAACTTGTATTACACTTTTGGTGCCTGACTATGGTTTTCATGGAGAGGTGACCCGAGCCGGGGGGGGGGGGGGGGGGCTCGGGGGGTGCGGGCCAGTGGGGGGGGGGGGGCTCGGGGGGTGCGGACCAGGGGGGGGGGGGGGGGCTCGGGGGGGGGGGGGCGGACTCGGGGGGGGGGTGCGGGGCGGGGGGGGGGTGCGGGCCGGGGGGGGGGAGTGCGGGGCGGGGGGGGGGGGCTCGGGGGGTGCGGGCCGGGGGGGGGGAGTGCGGGGCGGGCTCGGGGGGGGGGGGGGCTTCACTCAGTCACTAACATGGTGCAGATCACGTGCCGCAGCTCAAGGCCGCGCATGCGCACGTGGTCACCGCATTGCTACCGTGTATGGATACTGCCTGTGAGGCGGTCATGAGTAAATCGTCCTTTTCGCGCTCGAATCTTAGTCCTTCCGCGAAAAGGCAACGAAATTTGAAATCAAATATGAATTTATAAATATGAATGATGTCATTAGCAAAATCATAACAATGTAACCAACTTTATCTGATGAAAAGAAGCGATTTTGAAGCTAAGATGGTTTCGGCCACTCTACTGGTGCGCGAATACGGACTTTTTATTGTGTAAGTAGTTCAGACTCTGTTGTCCTCACTTTGGCCGCCATCGCCGGTGAGGAGGAGCGACTCCGACACCGGAGACACCGACACCGGAGACACTCGGCCCCCGAACTCTGATACCGGCCCCGAGACAGTGACCGGGGCCGAGGCTTTAACAGAAACATTCCGCCCCGAGAGCAGGAAACGCGCAGTTCGGCTCCGGCCCCGCGGAGACCCCGAGCGGCAACATGGCGGCGTCTGTGGGTAATGTGAGCGACAGCACAGGTGAGAGACAGAGAGAGTGGGCGGGAAGGCCCCGGGACTCGGGCCCCGCAAACTGACAGCATTGTCTGCGCTCCTCCCGCCCAGTGCCTCCACACACAAACATCCCAAAGGCCTCCGCCATCGCAGCCTTTCTCTGTGCAAAACAGCCGCGCGATTCAGACACTGTATCTGGGAGGTTGTTAGTCAGAGGCTCGAGAGCCACTGGGCCCCGAGTCAGAGGCTCGAGAGCCACTGGGCCCCGAGTCAGAGGCTCGAGAGACAAACTGCAATAGTTTTGTTGTTGGATCCTAGAAATTTCCAGCGCAGAAACAGACTGTTCGGCCCCATTGAGTTTGCATCAGCTTTCAGACCGTTGTCCTGCCTCACCCTCATACCCCGTGAAGCCTCCATGCTTCGTGTTTCTGGCTTATTCTTCTTCTGAAACACCAAATGGCCTCTGCCTCTAACATCCACCTGAACAGGCAACTAGAACTAGGATTAACATCTCAGACAATGCCTCCCCACCCCCACAGCATTGCACATTGGGCCGAGCACATGAGCACCAGCCTGGACTGCGAGCTCACGGTCCCCAACATGGGGCTTGAACCCACAACATTTTTTTGGATTAGTGTCTCTCCCCGAGCTCTCCTTCTCACTAATTTGGTCTGTATCTCATTATGACTTCCTTTATCGCTCTGAGTGGCTTTCTGTTTCTTTCATTCTTATTGAAGTAGATTATTTAAAAAAAACAGCTCTCTGGTTGAACCATTGGCCACAGTAACCTTGTGCATGTGTCAGCTTTTTACAGCCCTGTCTGTGTTCCTTTTTTACAGTGAATATGTACCTTCTGTTGAAATGTTCAACCGAGGGCATTTAGCCCCTTATTTTCTGTGAGTGTTTGCTCCTCCAAGAAGCCAATCCATCCTAATGGAGCATCCGCAACAAGGCAAAAAAAAATCCATTTCTTCCTACACTTGGAGTCCTGTAACTCAATGGTTAGAGCACTTGCCTTGCAAGCGAGAGAACTGGGTTCGATTCCCGGCAGGGCGAAACAATGGGAAAGTTTCCTTCCTCCACACGCCTCTGTTTATCTAGCAATAAGTGGGAACCCAGTTGTTAGTCGATTGGCAGATCACTTTTCCGGAGGCAGTAATTCCTTCAAAAAAAAATCGGGCACTAAAACCACGACGGTTTGTGGGACACTGCTGTGCGCAATTGGTTGCCGCGTTTCACCCACAAAATATAAAGTCAATCAGTAATGTGTTTGCCCACTCTGGCCTCCATGTGAGAAATCGCATGTTCCTGATCAACTGCCTAAACACTATATGTAATAATAATAATAATCCTTGCATTTGATATAGCACTTTTCATGTCTTCTAGACGTCTCTAAGCGCTTCACAGAATATACTGTAAAGTGAATTGACTGTATATTTGTGGGCTACGTGGTTAAAAGGTTAGATATATTGGGCCATTCTTAGCAGATTCCCAGTATTGGTATTTTTAATGCGTTTCCCTACTGTCTGTGTCACCACCCGATAAGTGACATTTCAACTAAGACTAAAAACTAATGCCCTGTTGTAAATGGTTCATTTAATCCATGCATCAAAAATATCTGTTTTAAATTGCAGGGTTAGCAGAGCTGGCACACCGTGAATACCAGGCGGGAGACTTTGAGGCAGCTGAGAGGCACTGCATGCAGCTTTGGAGACAGGAACCTGACAACACTGGTGTGCTGTTGCTTCTCTCCTCCATCCATTTCCAGTGTCGCCGACTGGACAGGTAATGGCATAGGAAAACCAGAAACAGCTTTTTAATTGGGAACTCAGCTATTTTTCCTTTCAAATAGAATGAGGGAATATGGCTTTATAATTCATGGCCGTCCAACCTTTTGACTGGTGAGGGCCAGATCCAGAATTTGATAAATGTCTGTGGGCCACATAAGCAATATTTGTCTTGATTGGCCAGTCTCATTGCTGGGCAGAGCCTGAGCCCTTGATTGGCTCGAGCCTGCATGTCGCCTGTATTTGCTCATTTGATAATGAAGATGGAAATGATTTGCAAGCGGGATGAAATTCTCCCCTGGCCCAGATGTAGCTGCCTTAGTTTACATTAGGTTTGGTATTGGATTATGACTTTTGAGGGTGACTGTCGTTAACTACAGAGAAGTGGCCTTGCCTTGTAATGGATTGATTTCTGTCCCAGGTCTGCTCATTTCAGCACTCTGGCTATCAAGCAGAACCCAATGCTGGCTGAGGCCTATTCCAACCTAGGGAATGTTTACAAAGAACGTGGTCAACTACAGGAAGCTATTGAACATTATCGACATGCCCTAAGGTTGAAACCGGATTTCATTGACGGATACATCAACTTGGCTGCAGCACTGGTCGCGGCAGGTGACATGGAGGGAGCTGTGCAGGCTTATGTGTCTGCTCTTCAGTATAACCCTGTAAGTAATTTGTCATTACTATTTAAAAACTAAGGGATTAAGGGATATGGGGATAGAGCAGGTAAATAGAATTAGATTAGAAGATCAGCCATGATCTTATTAAATGGCAGGGCAGGCTCAAGGGGCCGAATGGCCTACTGCTGCTCCTATTTCTTATATTCTTATGTCATCTCTGTGCTGTTGGGACGCTGCATTATTCCCTCTCTTTACAAATCTGCCGGTGCAATATGCATTGACTGGAGTTAAATATTCTACATATATTTTGAAGCTTTTGACTAGTTTATGTTCTTTTACAGGATTTGTATTGTGTTCGCAGTGACCTGGGGAACCTTCTTAAAGCCCTGGGTCGCTTAGAAGAAGCCAAGGTAAGTGTCATATCAATAATTAGACCACGCTACTGCCCAGAAAATGTTTCACAATGATATACATATTGTATTATGACTGGCAGATAAATTGTTGACTGGAAAGTTACCAAACAAAATTATCACCCTCACAAACCAGTACCAGAGAGAGCAGCACTGTCGATGATGACCAACTATTACAATACCAAATACAAGACACCGTTGCTGAATAAAGGACACTTCAGGAAGTGGACTTGGTAACTCAGGCTGATTTGGCTCTGTCCAATCTTTTTATATCTGTTACAGAGACAAATGTCAGCTGTTTTCACCTTGTGCACCCGGCACTAACGAGAAGAAAGGCTGTATTAGCCACATGTGAAATTACAATTTGACCCTAAATCATTTCATTTATAGCTTTGTTTTGGACAATGCTGGTTTGGTCTTGAAGTGGCTGATGGAGTAGATCTGCTCAGTTAATAAGGTGGCTTCTAGCATTTGGATATAGTTTTGCTGTGATTTAGTCGTATATTTAAATTGTTGTCATCTAGATTTTAAATTCTCAGTTTTACTCATAAAAGTAAAATGCTGATGGAGAGTTAAAAGCCACCTTATGCAATGCCACTCAGGGGTGAGGAATGGGGAGGAAAAGGGGACCTAGACCTGAAAAGTCCCCTAGCCTGTCGTTCTGAGCCCCGCGCGCTTGCTAAGTGGAGTGTATGCGCAGGGTAGCTGTCCATTTGACTTTGTGTGTGTGTGTGCTTATGGGGGGAAGAGGGAAGGATGTGGCTGGGGTCGAAAGAGCAAAGGGGTAATGAATGTCTCAGCCCACAGGCCGTTGAATGGAGAGCTAACATTCAGTGCACTCCACTGCAGCTTCAGTCTGTTTAGAGTGAGACTGCGCTTGCACCTGGAAGCGACTTCTTTATTTCAGCGGTGAAGGCGATAGTTAGACCTTTTATTCAATAAGGATTAAAATGGATTTCATTTGATTTTTTAAAAAAAGTTGTTATCAGCTCATTTAAAAGACTAAACCAGTATATTCCCCGGATAGTTGTGCATTAAATCTGAACTAGTTCTTAAAACTATATGAAAGCCTTTCTTCTAGAACTGGAAGCGGTCTGGTACTTTGAGGGGTCTGAGAACTCGCACAGGCCCTCCCTCGTGTCTGGGTGTATTTCTGATTTGGAAAGGCAAACGCTTGTTTGCAGCCTGTCCAATTGGATGGGTGTAACAAGTTTATTTATGAATAGTTTTGACCGGTGAGGGGACACTCGACATTTACTTTTCTTTTACTTGCCTGTTCCCAAACCTCGTGCCTTGATGTGGCCTCTATGGACCAGTTGTATACTGCAGCACTTTGAATGCATGAACTGCAGCTAAACACTGATACATTTGTACAAAGCTAAAGTTTAGATGTGAGACGATTTCTGACCTTTCTTTCAGAAGAATTGCATTTTAGAACAATCCAGGAATGTTTTTGGACTTTTACTAATGATTTTGTCTTTCTTATTTGTCTTTTTCGTTTTCATGATTGATATTATTCATAGAAGGTTTCAGGCGGGTGAAAGCTCTCCCCTGTAGGTGCCTCACTGACCGGAGCTCGAGGCCTGGATCTAGGGGTGACACCGTCTGCTCTTCCCACCAGCGACTGCCCTGAAAATGAGATAATGGTAACGGGTTTGTAGCACTGCCACAAACAATTTGCCTCCATGCCTGAGTTCTTCTGTCTCGTGGCTTCCAAAAAAGAAGTGTAAATAACTTTATTTTAAAAAAGGGAAAAAAAAGTAATTTGGAAGAAAAATTGCTCAACTTGATATTTTAAAAGTAGTAGCTACTGTCTTAGAGAAAACTAGTTAAACAGTAAATTTGGCAATAGTTCTACAAAGTACCAGTAAAACGTCTAACTCCTGATTTTGTTAATATCTTTCCTCTGTTTGGTTTGCAGCATTCTGCTCTACTGATCGTGCGTGTGAGCCTGCAGCACCGCATAGGCTGCGCAGCGAAGCGCAGCGAGCGCTAGCGTTACCGTAGAGGGTCAGCCGAGAGTCCCATTATAGTTAGTTCAGCACAGTGACTGCTTCCAGGCCACCTCAATCAACAAACACACAGCGTCTGCAATGTGACCTGGTGCAACTGCCCAACCGTTATAATTCTGATTCTTTTCAATTGGTACCAACAAAAATTATAAATGTGATTTTATTTATTTTTTTTGGCTTGGGTATTGCTGATGTGCTGTTTGTTGGAAGATGAAGAGAAGCTGATGAGCCGCCTGTCTGCACGGTGTCTCTGGTGCTCGAGCTACACGATGCTGTGGACGAGCTGTGGTACATTCCCAGCTGGCCGTTTACTACTTTGCGCCTGCGATGCGCCTGCGAATTCTTTTTATAATTTTTTTTCAAACTTGCGCCTGCGACCTGCTGCCACTGCTTTGGCGACTGCGCTTTGCATTTCAGGGACCTTGACCTTCCTGCGACCCCACCATCTGAGGTTGTGGTTCTGCACTACAACATATTCTGACAGAAAGGAGCACGTGACCCACGCCTGCAGCTTGCTAAATAATATCTGAGATTAAAACGTTTTAAAATACTTAGAATGATGATCAATAATTTGTTTGGTTTGAGTCTAATAAATTGTTTAGGCTAAAGTTCAGTATCTGTTTATAAACTGCTGCATAAAAACTCAGGACTGGACGTAGAGTTGTGACCTTGGGTAGATTGATTGGTTTGAAGCCGCTCCTGCTGCTGGAGTAGTGCAGCAAAGCAGAATTGTTTCAAACTGATCGAGACGTGAAAGGTGTGTCAGGCTGTGGCCTTGGGGATCACCAGACTCTATAACTGAAGGATGGCAGCCGCACATGGGTTCAGGTGTTTTTTGCGCTGCTCTCGTGGGGCCAGCGAGCGATTCAGCGCTAGCCTGTGCTGCAGGGTCACTTTTACCTGGTGTGAGAGTGAACACTAATAAAGTTTTCTTTTCCCTTCTTTCAATCTTTGTTACGAATCTCCCCTCCCTTCTTCCTGGCCCTTCTCTTTCTTTCAAATAACCTTATCAAGGCTTGTTACCTGAAAGCGATTGAAACTCAACCAAACTTTGCTGTGGCCTGGAGCAATCTTGGCTGTGTGTTTAATGCTCAGGGAGAGATCTGGCTGGCTATTCATCACTTTGAAAAGGTAACCACAAGTAGTATGCCTGCAGTCTGAGGCCATTTTGCTTAGAAACACATTTTGTGGGTGTTGATTGATATTTCTGTGGATGTTTTAAATCTTAAGTTTTTGAATTTTGGTCTATTAATTCTTTGCTCCTCATTTCCCCCATGTCAACCCTCACTCGCTGCCGCAATCCTTGTGTGTTAATCTCCTATTCCCATTATTGAGACTAACCAATACAGAGTTGTCAATCTTTCCCCGCATTTGGGTGGGGAGGGGTGTTGGCACCTGCTTACCTCCACTTGAAATTTGCCGGCATAGATTGCCATAAACCAACTCCTCAGCAACCCCCAAATGCACATTGAGTATTTCAGAAATGGAACCAGCTAAATCTGCTCAATTTACTAAGGCCTGTTCAGTTGTAATCACTCTATACTGTGCCTTAGCTCTTGAGGCATCTCATACAGGTTCCAGTCTACCTAGATTGATTAATATGGGGTCAGAAGGATTGGCAGTAAATGTGTTTTTTATTACTTCACACTGATCTTTGTAAAATGGTGCCAGAGTTTTGCTAATAATGATGAGAGGACAGGGAAGTGGGATAAGGGGAGATAGTTGTAGTACCTTGGAACTGTCTTTGACATGATGGTACATGCACGAAGGAACAGCCTTCTGTTTTTAAATTCCTGTCTCTAATCTGAAAAGCAGTGGAGTTGACTTTATATTTTAACTCTTATCTAGTAACACAATTCTCACTATTTAATTACTAGGCTGTTACCTTGGATCCCAATTTCTTGGATGCTTACATTAACTTGGGAAATGTTCTGAAGGAGGCTCGCATTTTTGACAGGTGAGTTTTTTATATATAATATATATATATTTGCTTTTTCTCTTCTGCCCCCCCTCGCTTCTCACCCTCCAGACTGGCCTCAACCCCCTCCCCACTCCCCGGGGCTAGCCTCATCCCCCACCCCGGGCTAGTTCCACAGATGCAGGTACTGTCTAGTAACGAGCATCTGGACTTTCTTCATATTACAAGATGATTATCGGATCAACAACAATTGGAACTTATATTTATACAGTGATTTCCTCGGAGGGTAGTGGTAGTGTCTTGGAGTGCCAAGCAAGCGGTACATGGCCATCAGCATCAATTTTCTTTGTCCCATTTGTTCTTATCCTTCCTTCCAGAAAACTTCAATAATAATAATAATCCTTGCATTTGATATAGCGCTTTTCACATCTTCGAGATGTCTCAAGCGCTTCACAGAATATACTGTAAAGTGAACTGACTGTATATTTGTGGGCGAAACGCAGCAGCCAATTGCGCACAGCAGTGTCCCACAAACAGTCGTGGATTGAAGTGACCAAATTTTTGTTGTTTTTTTTTTCTTGAGGGATTATGACGTGAAAGGTGCTATATAAATGTAATCTTGTTGTTGTTGCCCGGAATCGAACCCAGGTCTCTTGCTTGCGAGGCGAGTGCTCTAACCACTGAGCACTGGCTACTTGTCCCAGAGAGGATCGATTTCAAGATCCTCACCCTTGTATACAAGTCCCTGCACTCCTCTGCACCCCCCCGACCTCTCTGACCTCTCTCCTCAAACCAGTACCCGTTGCCTTCGTTCCTCCGGGTCTGGCATCCTCTTCGTCCCCCGAGACCTCCGCTCCACCCTCGGCAGCCGTGCCTTCAGCCACTATGCCCCGAGGCGAGGCTCTAGAACTCTGCCTCGCTCCCTCCCTTCCTATTTTCAGGTCTCTGCTGAAGACCTTTCTTTTCGACCGCGCCTTTGGTCACCTTCCTCCCCCTCCCCCTGGCTCCGTTACTGTGAAGCGCTCTGAGACGCCATCTGATGTGGAGGGCTCTGTATAATCCAAGTTGTTGTTGTTGAGCTACAGGACTAGAGTTCAACCTTGCTCTTAATATACATAAATGATCTGGACTTGGGTATAGCAAGTACCATTTCCAAGTTTGTGGACGATACAAAGTTAGGTAGGGTGGTAAACAGTGAGAAGGATAGTATCCAACTGCAGGAAGACATAGATAGAATGGTAAAATGGGCGACACATGGCAGATGAATTTCATTGTGGAGAAATGCGAGGTAATGCATTTTGGTAGAAAGAATGAAGGGAGACAATATAGGCTGGTAATGCAATCTTAAGGGGGGTAAAAGAACAGAGAGACCTGGGGGGGCAGGTAAATGAATCCTTGAAGGTGGCAGAACAGGAAGATAAAGCTGTAAAAGGGGCATTTGGGATACTAGGCTTTATAAATAGGGGCATAGAGTACAAGAGTCAGGAGGTTATGATTAACCTATATAAACACTGGTTAGGCCTCAGTTAGAATATTGCACCCAGTTCTGGGCACCGCACTATGGGAAGGATGTTAAGGCATTGGAAAGGGTGCAGAGGAGATTTACAAGAATGGTACCAGGAATGAGGGACCCTGATTATGAGGAAAGGCTGGAGAGGATAGGATTATTCTCATTGGAGCAGAGAAGGTTACGAGGAGACCTAATAGAGGTCTTCAAAATCTTGAGGGGATTTGATAGGTTAGAAAGGGAAAAACTGTTTCCACTGGTGGATGTGTCGGTGACTCGAGGTCACAGATTCAAAATAGTCTCTAAAAGAAGCCGAGGGGAGAGGTGAGAAGGAATGTTTTCACTCAGCGAGTTGTTCGAATCTGGAACGCATTGCCTGAAAGGGCGGTCGAGGCCGATTCGATAACTACTTTTAAAATCACGGTGGATGGGTATTTGAGGAGGACGGGTTTGCAGGTTATGGGGAAAGGGCTGGGGAGAGGGATTAACATTACATTGCTCTTTTCAAAGGGACGGCACAGACTCGATGGGCTGAATGGCCTCCTTTTGTGCTGTACGATTCTATGATTATCTGAAGTTTGAAAAGCTTCTTAAGACATAGTGACTGGAATTGAATGAAAAGAATGAAGGCATGCCTAACCAAAGGACTGTGCAACTTATCTAGTGTATTCCAAGACAATGGATAATGGTCGGCTAGTTGACATGGGTGGAGTGGATGTTCTGGGGATCACAATCGAGTCCAATCATTTCCTCACTCAATACCCACATGTAAATAGACTATTTGGCTCTAGCAATCAGGAGAGAACATTGCTTGCTGATGCCCTCCTCTGTCCTAGATTCGCTAAACATATTTACTTTACCCCCCCCCCCCCCAATCATACGGTAGCTGAGCACCTCCATTATGTGCTAAAGATTAGAGATCTCAGCAAGTTAGACACTATGTCAAGAGGAGTAATATTGAGGGGTTTAGGGGCAAGTGGGCGAATGGGATTAGAAATGCTCATTTGAAGGAAAGCATTAGCATGTAGTTTGTGCTCCTGTCTCTTTAATATTCTGTATGTAGATGATTTTTAACCCTGTTTTGTTTCCGGTTTCTCATTTAGGGCTGTGGCTGCATACCTGCGGGCTCTGAGCCTGAGTCCCAATCACGCTGTGGTTCACGGGAACCTTGCCTGTGTCTATTACGAACAGGGGCTGATTGATCTCGCGATCGATACATACAGGCGAGCCATTGAACTACAGCCTCACTTTCCAGATGCATACTGCAATCTGGCTAATGCACTGAAGGAGAAAGGAAATGTAAGTTTGTGGTTTGAGAGATTAGCCAAGGTATTGGCTGTACTTTGGGAGAGTGGGTACAGTGGAATTCCGTGTATCCACAATTATTGAATGTCCAGCTGTGGATGTGGGGCTGCAAGATACTGGCAAGGAGGGAGGCAGCAGCGTGAGATAGAGAAAAGCAGAGAATGTGAAAGTGAGAGAAAAAGGAGAGCCAAAGCGAGAGAGGCAGAGTGAGTGTGGTGGAATGAGCAATAGAACATTCTGTTGCAATTTTTGTGAAAAATGTGCAAGGCTCTGGTGTATGAGCAGTCATCTGTAAGTTCAAGAGATAGAACTTTAGTTACTGATGGAGATGTGCAGGCTCTCGCTCCCTCAGCTTTTCCTTAACTCCAGCATCACACGCTTCTGTGACACCTTCATCCATTTGTTTATCACATTCAGCCTCGATAAATCCAATACTCCCTAGCTCCACCCTACAGAGCCTCTGTCCTCCGTCACCGAACTCCAGTAGCCCATCACCCCTGTCCTCATTCGGCTTGATTGGTTCCCCACGTCCCCAACAGAACAAATTCAAAACCCTCGCTCTCATTATATCCTTCCACTGCGTCGCCTGCCACCTATAGATGGACTCACCCAGCCGCTCAGCAAACACAAATGCTGAGCCGCCCCAGCATTAGTGGATGAGATTTAAGCCATTCTACCTCCATTCTGGAACTCCGACCCGTGGTCCCCTCTGACTCTTGCTCCCTCCCACCTTAAAACCTCTTTTTCTGATCCTCACCTTTTCTCTTCCCCCACCGTTTTGGGCTCCCGGTCAGGAATGTGAAGCACTTAAAGATGTCCTCTTGATGTGAAATATACTATATAAATGTAAAGTGTGATTGTGTGCAGTAGATGCTCCTGTGTAATTTTGTGCAATATGTGACAGGTTGCTGAGGCAGAGGAATGCTACAACACTGCATTGCGTCTTTGCCCCACTCACGCAGACTCCCTGAACAACTTGGCCAATATCAAAAGAGAGCAGGGGAACATTGAAGAGGCTGTCCGACTGTATCGTAAAGCTTTGGAGGTGAGAAGCCTGTGTAGACATGTCCTTAACCCTGCGAGCCAAGCTCGTAGGGCTCCAAGTGGAAAATATACCATGAAGCAAATCTGTGTGGTAACAATTATAGGAGAGCTGATTATTGCAATGTTCTCTTAATATATTTTGTTTATCAGTTAATTTGGGCACATTTGTTTCTAAATTAGGCATTTGATTTGTGAAGTGCTATGTGACTATTTGTATTGTAGGTCTTCCCTGAGTTTGCAGCTGCTCACTCAAACCTGGCCAGTGTGCTGCAGCAACAGGGCAAGCTACAGGAAGCATTGATGCACTACAAGGAGGCAATCAGGTACGTGCCAGTATACATGGCAGTGCGCACATCTCATTCACCAAGACAGCAAGCTTGATTATCCGTACTAATTGAGACCAGTACCTTTGCAGATAAGCAAATAAATTGGAAAATTGGATACTTCTGGGACCACAGTAAGTTGTGTATGTGAGCAGTGTATGTGCTTAAGCAGATTGTAGAGCTTTGTAATTTACACATCTGCTGTATTTTAAAAACATTTTCAGATATTTACCAGAAAATTATCTTTCTTTCTTCGTTTTTTTTGGTCAGTTGATCCATGTGGAAAACCATCACCATCAACCAAACCACACTAACCAGTTCCACATATACCTGCCCCTCAAATGAAAATTTCTCTCAAAGTGATGCTATTATATGTTACAATCAACAATTAAATAACTCAATAAATAAACAAGAAATAAATAATGTTCAAAACGTTGATGCAGAATTCAAGACCTGTTTTGGAATAGTTACTGTGTGATTTGGATCCTGGCTGATACTTGTTGATATTATTATCTTCTGTTATGACAGAATCAGCCCAACCTTTGCTGATGCCTACTCGAATATGGGTAATACACTGAAGGAAATGCAAGATGTACAGGGTGCCTTGCAATGTTACACACGAGCTATCCAGATTAACCCTGCATTTGCTGATGCTCACAGCAACCTGGCCTCCATTCATAAGGTAAGAGCCTGCAGTATCTAGAGAAAAGGATTGTTGGCTCTAAATTATTTTGCAACCATCTCCTGATGACTTTGCTGAATCCTGAAGCACTGACATCCAACCACTGGCCTTTCTTCATGTGCCCCATATTATGGGCATCACCAAGATAGTTGCCATTGGAGGGCATCAAAGTTATAATATGTAATAATACTTGCATTTGATATAGTGTCAGGAGGTTGTCTAAAAACGCTTCACAGGAACTACTGTGAAGCGTGGTGACTATCTTGGCAGCCAATTTGCACACAGTAATGTCCCACAAACAGCTATCAAGTGAACAAACAATTTTTATCTGGTGGATTTCTTGCCAGAAACACCAGGAGATACTCTCTTCTCTATTTTTAAATAATGACATGGGATTTTAATGTCCACTTGAACAGACAAGACCTCAGATAATGTCTTTTCCCGAAGGATGGGACCTCCAACATTGCAGCATGCCCCGAGACCAGTATTGGAATGTCAGCCTAGACTATGAGTTTATCTCTTGACCAAAGTGCTACCAACTGAGTCAAGGTAAACCGAACAGATGCACTTCTAGCAGGGGTTCGTTCCTGAGAGATGCTGGAGAGCAGCAACCCTGAATGAGTGGGATTAGCGATGTTTGATCAGTTGAATGTGTAACTCTTATCAAAGAACATGATAGAAGTTTTTTTTTCTTGGTCAGTCAGGAGCTGACAGGTAAGGAAACCCATCACTGTGTTTAAAGAGTATCCAAACCAGACGGAGAGATGTGAAGGTTTCCCTGTCTGGGTGTATATTGATGTGGTGTGAAGCATGTATATTAAAACACACTTTTTCTCACAGGATTCAGGAAACATCCCAGAAGCTATTGCTTCCTACAGGACTGCCCTAAAGCTGAAACCAGACTTTCCAGATGCCTATTGTAACTTGGCACACTGTTTGCAGGTACGGGCCCTAGCCAGTATAGTATTGGTTTTGCCTGTATAATACTTTGTTTCTGATTAATTGTATTTTTAAAAGACTTTGAGATGTTTACTTTTATATGAAAGGTGCTATGTAAATAGAAGGTGTTGGGAACAGTTAAAGGGAGAATTTAATATATTTGTGCTGTAGTATCAAGTAGGCCTAGGCACATTGCCTGCTTCCATTCCTACCTCACACCAAACTTTTGACAAAATCCTCATCCACCCCTTTGTCACTTACTAAAAGTTGTTGTAGATATTTGGTGAATAGTTCAATCGAGGGGAGCTGGAGTCGGGTTGGACTATTTATTTTAAAAAAAAATTGGCACATGCCAGACAGACAGTCTACAATGTTCTTTCCTGGTTGGGTATGTTTTCCTCTGTTCCTGGTTATTCCTGTCCATTGGAACTAAATTGCCAAGTAAAGCATCAATATCTCAGAAAATGAGTCCTAGAAGTGAGAAGATTTGAGCATCTCAGTGTTGGCATCAATTTGTGCAATAAAGTGAAGGCAGGAATCAGCATCTTAAAAAATGTATGCCAAAAGCTGCTGTAGTTGTTGATCGCAAACGTAAGCGTAGAAATGGACTCGGTTCCAATTCTTGGCTGGAGCAGTGCAACTTCATCCAGGAAAGCATTTGGCAAAATTCCAAGCACTTTGCTTCAAGAGAGAATTCCAAAGGCACGCCACACATGGGTGGGGTTTGATGCACGTTAACATTCCAGCACTTTACTTTATGAAACATTGCACTTTGAGAATTTTTTAATTTTTGAGTGAGTTGTCAACCATTGGCTTTTTCATGCTCTGTACATGAAAAACGACATTAAATTTCAAAATCTGTGTAGTTTGCTTAAAACATTGTTGTGCTATGAAGTGTCAGAATGTGGGCAATAGATTTAGCCACAGCGGTTGGACATCACTTCCTGTTCACTTCCTCTGTGCTTGCACTTGGTGAAGGAAGTGATGTCGGTGGCGGGTCTTGTACATGGCGTGTAGGCTCAGTGTACAGGAAGTGATGTCGGTGGCTCCGAGTGCATATTGATGACTTGGTAGCGGTACCAGCAGCTCATTAACCCTCCAAATTACATTGTTTAATTTAACGTTAGGCAGGATCTCAAAATACAATAAGTTGCGAGTACATCATCTATAACAGTAACCGTGTTCTGCTCGTAGATTGTTTGTGACTGGACCGACTATGATGAGCGAATGAAGAAACTGGTCAGTATTGTGTCCGACCAACTAGAGAAAAACCGACTTCCCTCAGTGCATCCACACCACAGCATGTTGTACCCACTGTCTCATGCCTTCCGCAAAGCCATTGCTGAGCGCCATGGCAACCTCTGCCTTGATAAGGTAAAGTTCTCTGCCAGTATCTTACTAGCTCGTGGAGGTGTTTGAACGTGAAGATGAGGAACTTGAATTCAATCTCCTGGAGAATAAGTGTGCCAGTGTAGCCAAGCAAGGATGGGTTGGTCATCTCATGGAGTCTGGTATGAGAGAGGACATGAGTTGCAGAGTTCTGAACCTTCTCCAGTTTGTATAGGGAGGTGCTAGGGAATCCTTTGAACAAGGCGTTGGAATAATCTAGCCTGGAGGTAATGAAGGCATCATGAGAGTGTCAGTACCTGGGAGGGGGTAGTGCAGTGGAGGTGGGCGATGTTGCAGAGGTAGGGAAAGCTGAGTTAGTGAGAGCCTGGATTTGGAGCTGGAAGGACAGGTGGGGTTCTGCAGCGGCTCCGTGTGGTGGAATGAACATCTGTGCAGGTCAGTGTGGTCACTGCCTGGGGTGAGGGAGTTCAATGTCGTCAGTGCCTGGGGTGAGAGGGGTCAATGTGGTCAGTGTCTGAAGTGAGGGGTTAATATGGTCAGTGCCTGAGGGGTGCGGGGTCAGTGGTCAGTGCCTGAGGTGAGAGGGCTGAGTGTAGCCAAGCAGGAGAGTCTTGCTCCTCCTGACTTGAAAGGCGCTATACAAATGTAGTATTGTTGTTGTTGGGACATCCTCCTAACTACAAATGTAATTTGTTATTGATATTCAATCTGTCAGAAGTGCATTGGTTTTGGAATTAATAATAATAATAATTCTTGCATCTGATATAACGGCTTATCACGTCTTCAAGACTTCTTAAATCGCTTCACAGAATAATAATAATAATAATCCTTGCATTTGATATAGCGCTTTTCACGTCGGGAGGACGTCCCAAAGCGCTTCACAGAACACACTGTAAAGTGAATTGACTGTATATTTGTGGGTGAACGCGGCAGCCAATTGTGCACAGCAGCGTCCCACAAACAGTCATGAATTGAGTGACCAATTTTTAAAAAAAATCTGTTTTAACTGATTGTTATTCCTGGAAAGCGATCTGTGAATCGACTAACAACCGGGTTCTTACTTACTGTTAGGTAAACACAGATGTGTGGAGTAAGGAAACTTGCTCAATATTTCACCCTGTTGAATTGAGGGAAAGGGCAGAGAGGAACAGTTGGGTGTCATCTGCATATATAACATGTAGGAGCAGGAGTAGGCCATTCGGCCCTTCGAGCCTCTGCCCCACCATTCAATCATGGCTGATCTTCTAATCTAACTCCAGCTAATAACCTAACCCTGCCTTATCCCCATATCCCTTAATCTCTTTTGCAATACGAAATCTATCTATCTCAGTCTTGAATATGTTCAAGGAGTGGACCTCATTCCAGCGGATGATGTCGCCAAGAAACTGTATATAGATGGTGAAACGGAGAGGACCAAGGCTAGAGCCTCAGGAACGCCGCATGTGATTGTGGGGGTGGGAAGAGAATCTGTTGGAAGGGACTAAGTTTAAAACATTGGAATGGAAGATAACCTTTTACATTATTTTACATTCTTAATTTAAATCATTCCTCTACCATAAAGAATAATAATTAAATAGTATAACAACTTGCATTTATATAGCGCCCTTCAGTTAGAAAAACGTATTGGAGCGCTTTAAGCCTAGTCTACTCAGCCTTTGGTAGCAATGCCACATAAATGTGTGTAACATGACATTAGAAATGAACAGAGTTTAATTTCTAGCCATATAAACGTGAGGTGAATGTAACCACAAGATGAGTATGAAAATGTGAAGAAGCTGGAACAGTCATATCTATATTTACTCTATATTTGTTGCAGATTAATGTTCTTCACAAGCCACCATACGAACACCCAAAAGACCTGAAAAGTAGTAATGGGCGTCTAAGAGTTGGTTACGTGAGCTCAGATTTTGGTAACCATCCGACTTCTCACCTAATGCAGTCAATCCCTGGGATGCACAACTCTGAGAAATTTGAGGTAACTGAGAACTAAAGTTGTCATCAAACATAGTTTTAATGATGGTTTAAGCTCTTGGTGATGCAGTTTCTCTCTGCCAGCCGCACTGTTACATTGCACAGTTGATTGTCCCCATTGGGAGCCAGAACACTCACAACATAAACTTACCTTCCCAGAATGCTTGTTCTACTTCCTGCTCGTATGTCATTGGTGATTCTCTAATTATCCATTTACTGTTAAAGGGATATCTAACCAAAAAAACCCAAATATTTGCCTTTTATTTATCAGAATTTATTTTTGAGGTTACAGATGTTGCATAAATTGGTGAATCCATTAGGTCAGTCTGAAAACAATTGTCATGATTGTTTTACACTTTGAATATCTCCAACAATTCTGTTAGTTTGAGTATCGCAACATCAGCTTGGGGCTGTTTAGCGTAGAATTCAGGGCTCGGAGCCAGATGCCCCTCTGACTTCCTGAGCCTGCGCATCTCCTCATAGGTGCTTCAGTGATTGGCAGGTTGGGTATAATTGCATTCACGGTTGTTAGGATCAATGTGATCAGGTAATTGGAAACCGTGACTTTATACCCACAAACACCATGATGTAGCTACCTCAGATGGAAACCTGGAAAGCAGGGAATTTTACAGCCGAACATTGACATTAGCTGGTGAATGAGGTGTGTGGTGTTGTGCAATGAGTATAAACCATTTGTTCTAATGCCTGCTGTGTTTTTTTTTCTGTGCCATTGATTTGGCAGGTTTTCTGCTACGCCCTGAGCGCTGACGATGGCACAAACTTTCGCGTAAAGGTGGTTGCTGAAGCGAATCATTTTGTGGACCTGTCCCAGGTAATGTCCCGTGGATTATGTTCTTTGAGCAGTTAATCTTATACAATTTTCAGACAGGAATACTCTTGCTAATTAATCACATATTTACAAGGCTACCCGATCAATACTGTTATAGTAGAAGACAGCATACAATGGGTCAATCAGGTCTCATTAACAGTTGACACATGGCTTTCTGCAGCCCTACAAAGCCAATATATCTGAACACCATGCTCCTGGGACTCTGCAACTGAAGAATCACTTCCTTATTTTTGTTGAGCATTGGTTTGTGGGAGATACCTGTAGCACATGCCTCATGTTTGGTTTCTGCACAGATCCCATGCAATGGCAAGGCAGCAGATCGCATTCACCAGGATGGAATCCACATTCTTGTCAACATGAATGGATATACAAAGGGAGCGCGGAATGAACTCTTTGCTCTGCGTCCAGCTCCTATTCAGGTCTGTAGCGACCTGTATTCCTGCTATGTGGCCGTAAGCACGGTCCAGGGGGAAGGTTTTCAGGCGGGGCTTGAAAAAGGGGAGAGGGGGCAAGGCGGAGAGATTGAGGGAGAATGTTCCAGAGTTTTGGGGCGTAGTGGCTGAAAGCCCGTCCTCCAATGGTGGGGTGGAGGGTGCGAGGGATGAGCAGGAGCCAGTGTCAATGGAGCGGAGGTGCCAGGTGGGGGGTGAGGAGGTCAGAGAGGTAGGGAGGTGTCAGAGAGTGAATGGATTTGAACACGAGAGTGAGGATCTTGGAAGTTGATCCGTTCGGTGATAGGGAGCCAGTGGAGCCTGGTCAGAACTGGTGAGATGTGGGTCCAGGTCAGTATGCTGGCAGCGGAATTCAAGTACTTGCTTTCACATGTCCATAGTCTGCCGCTTCCCCCACCATCTCTCTAACCTCGTGTAACTACTGCCGTGGCCACTCTTTGTGCTTAGTCAGTAGGGGACTGCTTCATGTCCCATGTCCGATCTGAAGTACAAATGGTGGATGTGCTTCTGATCCTAACTCAGCAATTGAGATAAGCCATTTGAGGTCTTGACATTGGTCGTGCTGTACGGAAGGAAATGCAAGGAGATAGTATGGGGCATCACACGATATTGCTCACTAGCTGGGATTGACTTGCTACACAAATGTAATCTTGTTGTATTAAGGCTGCGGCTTAATACATGAGAACGTTGTGACTGATTGTGGATATTAAAGTTGTTTGGTTCTACAGGCTATGTGGCTTGGTTATCCTGGAACAAGTGGGGCTCCATTCATGGATTACATTATTACTGACAAGGAAACGTCGCCACTTGATCTGGCAGAGCAGTATTCTGAAAAACTGGCGTACATGCCAAACACCTTCTTCATTGGAGACCATGCCAACATGTTCCCACATCTAAAGGTATTTAGTTCTTGTATTTTATGCAGCACTTTTCACGGAGGGAAGACATCTCAAAGTGCTTCACAGGATTTACTAAAATATATAGTATTTAAGTAACTACTGTCCCATCTCCAACCTCCCCTTCCTCTCCAAGGTCCTGGAACGAGTTGTTGCTTCTCAGCTTCGCTCCTTCCTCTCCCGCCACTCTCTTCTTGAACCCCTCCAATCGGGCTTCCGTGCCGCCCACAGCACAAAAACCGCCCTGGTCAAAGTGACAAATGACATTCTGTCCCATCTGTGACCAGGGCTCCCTCTGCCTCCTCGTCCTCCTTGACCTTTCTGCTGCTTTCGACACCATTGACCACTCTCCTGGTGGAGTCCTGTAGCTCAGTGGTTAGAGCACTCACCTTGCTGGTTCAACTCCAGGCAGGGCGAAACCTTGGGCAAGTTTCCTTACTCCACACGCCTAATAATCCCTCCAAAAAAAAAACCAATAATAAATTGGTCATTTTCAATCCACAACTGTTTGTGAGACACTCGCTGCTATGCGCAATTGGCTGCCGCGTTTCGCCCACAAATATACGGTCAATTCACTTTACAGCATATTCTGCGAAGCGCTTTGAAACATCCAGAAGATGTGAAAAGCGCTGTATCAAATGCAAGGATTATTATTATTATTATCCTCATCCACCGTCTCGCTTCAACCTCCACGGCACTGTCCTTGATTGGTTCAGATCATACCTCTCACACCCCCTGCACTTCATCTCCTCAAACGGCTTCTCCTCCAGCCCCCGGACTGTCGTGCGGCGTTCCTCAGGGTTCTGTCCTTGGTCCCCTCCTCTTCAACATCTATATGTTCCCTCTTGGTGATATCATCCGCAGACATGGGGTCAACTTCCACATGTATGCGGATGACACCCAGCTCTACCTCTCTGCCTCCCCCCTCGACTCCAGGACCCACTGCTGTCCTGACAGATTGCCTGTCAGACATCAAATCCTGGATGAAAGCGAACTTTCTTCAGTTGAATGTCAACAAGACTGAGGCTCCTGATTGGCTCCCGTCAGCGCCTCCACACCTCAGGCGCCGACAGCATCACCATCCGTGGATGCACACTCCACCTCACTGAGCCAGTCCAGAACCTTGGGGTCTTGTTTGACCCTCAACTATCCTTTCTACCCCAAATCTGCTCCATGATCCGCTCTGCCTTTCCTCACCTCCGCAACGTCGCCCGGCTCCGATGCTCACACCACAGGCTGCCAAAACCCTCATACATGCCTTCATTACATCAAGGCTCGACTATGCAAATTCCTTGCTTGTCGGTCTCCCCAACTCCTCCCTCCACAGGCTACAGATCATCTAGAACTCTGTAGCCCGTGTCCTCTCCTGTACAAGGCTCCGTGACCCTGTCACCCCCATCCTCACCTGACTCTACTGGCTTCCCATCACACAGAGGATACAGTTCAGGATCCTGGTCCTCACCTTCAAAGCCCTCCATGGTCTTGCTCCCCCCTACCTCTCCGACCTCCTAACCCCCTACCACCCTATTTGCTCCCTTCGCTCAGCGGGCTCTGGCCTGCTTCACGTCCCCCGCCTTGCTTGCCCCACTATCGGCAGGCAGGCCTTCCCTCTGGAACTCCACCCCCCAGTCCCTCCTTCTCACCCCCTCCCTCACCCCTTCAAGACCCACCTCAAGACCCTCCTCTTTGACCGTGCTTTTGATCTCCCTGCTTCCCCCCCCTGCCCTCCCCCCTCTCAGACCCCGACCCCAGCTTGGGTCCGTAAATGTCCAGTGACTCGGGACGTCCTCCCGACGTGAAAGGCGCTATACAAATATAATTTTGTTGTTGTATATGCAAACACGGACACATATTTGCACATAATTCACTTTGTACACACAATGAAGGTTTACCCACTGGTTGAGTGGGTAAATGACCTACTGCATCTTCCTCTTGTGCTGCCGTTAAACTAGGTTGTAGAGGTAAGTGTACAAGTGCCAAATCGACCCATAGATTTTCTTTCCTTTCTTCCTCTTGCCCCCCCCCCCCCATCAGTAAGGTAGCTGAGAACAAGAATGTGTAAGAAGATGTATGTGCAATTGTGTTTTAATGCACTGTGCAGTTAGGTATACTCTTGAAGGTTCTTTGTTCATTTTTTAATCATGTAAAGATAGATTTTCAATAATCTTAAGAAATTAAAAATGGTTCTGGAAGAGCATCTGAACACTGTGTATGTTATTGGATTTCCGCCTGTGCTTGTGGCCCAACTGAATCGGAAGCCAGTCTCGAGATTTTTGGTGGGAGGGGTCCTGGGTGAAACTTTTCATACTCTGCAATGTGTATATGGTTAGTATATTTTTTCACTCATTCGTTGAGTAGTGTTGTGTTGAAACCATTTTCATAAAGAGTGTGATTCTGATTTTTTTAAAAAAAACTCTGCCTTTTAAACTCTTGTTATGTGTAAACTAATGGTAGTGTTTTTACCCCCATTTAGAAAAAAGCAGTGATTGACTTCAAGTCAAATGGACATATTTATGACAACAGGATTGTTCTGAATGGCATCGACCTGAAGGCGTTCCTGGACAGTTTGCCTGATGTCAAAGTGGTGAAGGTAAATAAATTGGTTCCCCAAGTATGTGACATGCAGAAGTCATTGGACCCACCAGTTATGTTCAGGTGTCTCCAAATCAGTGGTTTGGGGTTTCACATAATCGTGGAAAATTCTGTTTACCTGGAATGGAGTCCACATTATGGAGCTGCCTAGTTCAGGAACTAGATTGCCACAGAGGATTGAGTCAGTTCTGATTGAGACCAGTTGTACTGGGCAAACTTAGAGTCTAAGCTATTAAGAACCACTTGAAATGATGGGAGTTGATTAAAGACAATCAGCATGGATTTCCTAAAGGCAAGAGCCTTGCTTGACAAATCCAAAATAACCAAGAAAGTGCATGAAGGTAACAACAACTTGCATTTATACAGCGCCCTCCCGCCGGGAGGCATCCCAGAGCTTAACAATGGCGGAGCCTGAGGCCGAGCCAGGGGAAAGGGGAATGTGACCATAGGCACAGTCGAAGAGGAAAGTCTTCGGGCGCAACCTGAAAATGGGGAAAGGGGGGCAAGGTGAAGGGATTGGGGGAGGGAGTTCCATAGCTTTGGGGGGTAGTGGCTGAAGGCACAGCCGCCGATGGTGGAGCGGAGGATTCGCGGAACAGGAGGCGGCCGGAGCCAGTAAAGCGGAGGCAGCGGATAGTGCTATGGGGAGTGAAGAGATTGGAGATAGGTGGGTGCCAAGGTGTGGGGGGATTTAAACACTAGAGTGAGGATCTTGAAGTTGATCTGCTCTGACAGGGAGCCAGTGTAGCTTGGCAGGGACTGGGGTAATCGGGGTGCAGAGTTTAATGCGGGTGAGGTAATGCTTTGGATGTGGTTCATATGAATTTTCAGAAGTTTTAGATAAGATCCTGTAGAGGAGACCTGTTTTTTTTAAAAAAAATGGGATGAATGGAAAGTTAGCAGTGTGGGTAGAAAGTTGATGGAAGAAAAGAAAAACTGGGCTGGGAGAAGAGGTTGTTATTTGGAATGGAGAAATATATAAATAATGGTGTCTCCCAAGGGCTCTATGTTAAGACCACTTTTCTCTATTTATATAAGTGATTTGGATTCTGGGATAAGGGGCACAATTTCCACATTTGCAGGTGACACAAAGAGGAGTGCAGCTAACATGCAGCTTCAGATGAAACCAGTGAACTTGGCATTGGATGGGGATTCAAACCAGCAAGTTCTCAGTCTATAAGCTGCAGTTCTATCTGCTGCACCATTGGTTGTAAATTAATAACAAAACAGTTACACCATACACAATCTTTCTCACACACCCCATTCTGACCTGGAGTATCAGCTTAGACTTTGAGCTCAAAATTCTGACACAGTGTTTGAACCCACTGCCTTGTGACCTAGAGCTGATAGTGCTGTTGACTGAGCCAAGCTGACGCTACTTTGCTTGCTATAAGCAACTTATTACTAAATACTATAGGGTTTCTGTGCATAATAGTCAATTGTTCTCACCAGTTCTTTGTTGCATTTACAGCTGAAGTGCCCAGATGGTGGAGACAACTCGGATACAAACTCTACCCTGTCAATGCCCGTGGTTCCCATGAACACTGCAGCTGAAGCCATTATCAACATGATTAACCAGGGACAGATTCAGGTCACAATTAATGGCTTCACAGTTAGTAATGGGCTGGCAACCACACAGGTAAATGGAGAAAATGAGGGTCTGAGAATTGGTGCAAGATTGGGATGTGTAATGGAGTTGTGTGGATAGAGAGAAAGAAGAGCCTTGATCGATGAGGGAGAGGGGAGAAGTGGCAATCATGAATAAGGAAATTAAACAAGGAGCGATTTTCAATCTGTTGGGAGAGGTTATAACGACACAATTGAAAGAAGCAAGTTCTTGTTCTGTGCTAATGTTTGGAAAAGTTGACAGATATGATTATGACAGGTTGAGAAATGACCTTGCAATGGCTGAAGGGAGGAGAGGAACGCACCTAACCCAAGCAGCTTAACCAAGAGAGGGTCCTTGATTGGGTGGGGTGGCGGGGGGGTGTTAACCCACCCAGAGTAATGCTGTCTCATGTCTGATTTCTTCCGATCTTTGACCAGATTAATAACAAAGCAGCGACTGGAGAGGAAGTTCCACGAACAATCATTGTAACAACACGGTCACAGTATGGACTTCCGGAAGATGCTATTGTCTACTGCAACTTTAACCAGCTGTATAAGATTGATCCACCCACTCTGCAGATGTGGACCAGTGTAAGTTTTGTCTTTGGCAAAGATTAAAAGGAATATTCTGCAGTTGAATTGGAATTAATTCCATTCTGATTCTAAGTGCTCACTGTCAAATTGTTGACTTGTGGAACATCGTCATGACTATCCCCAAGTATCTCCATCTGCCAAAGGTTTTGAGATTGCCTTTAGTTACAGACTCACAGTAGTGGGTGGACCTTGTTTTAATCCTGGTCGGGATAATCATATCTCACTCTTCCATAGAGTGTCATGTCACAGAGGTTTTTAAGATAAGGGCATGACTAGGTATATTGTGAGCAACCTTTTCCGTGATGATGAGAGTCACAGTCAGAGGGTTGTGAGCAAAAGAAGTACGGGAGAGGTTGGAATTCCATCCCTCATTAGCGTGCGGGTTACCATGGATGGCTGCATCAATACAATCATTAAAAGGAGAACTAGATAAGGATTTGAACAGTAAAAATATTAAGCGATCTGGGATTATTAATGAGTGGTAATAGACCTGATGTTCTGAATCGCCTTGTGTACTGATCATTTCTTTGTTTATATGCAGCATGTGAAATCAGTTAGCCACAATATTACCATATGTTCGGAGCTCACTACTGTATTGCTGTAAACTTGCAGGTCACTGTATTGTTTGCTTGTGGCTCACTCTGGTTCAGGCTTGCCAGTAAACTACTGCTACAGGCTCTGGGGTGTTATTCACAAGATGTTACACTGGCACATGTTTGTGGGCACCGCGGTGACTGGGTAGGATTTGCTCTTGTTAAACAGTGTGCTCTTGTTCTGCAGATACTGAAGCGGGTTCCAAACAGTGTGTTGTGGCTCCTTCGATTCCCTGCAGTTGGAGAACCCAACATTCAACAATACGCTCAGAGCATGGGCCTGCCTCCCAATCGCATAATCTTCTCACCTGTTGCCCCAAAAGAGGAGCATGTGAGGCGGGGACAGCTGGCAGATGTATGTCTGGACACTCCTCTCTGTAACGGACACACCACTGGAATGGATGTCCTTTGGGCAGGAACACCAATGGTTACTATGCCAGGTAAGGTAGCTAATAGTGGTTCTATTCGCTGGGTGTAACTTTTTTTTGGGTTAGCTCAGTGTCTGACACATGCAGAAACCCATCACCTGTTCAAGAGGAGCCAAACTAGATTGTATAACTAAGTTGGTGACTGGTACCAGGAACTCTCTTGAGTTTCCTGGATGGGCAACTCAGCTCAGCATGAAATGTGTGAGCGCATTGCCACCATTCTCCTGCTCACAGCATACAAACCCATAAATCATTCTAGTTTTAATAAAGTAATAAATCAGTTACAAAATACAAATTGCTAGTGTTTCTGCGGGCCCACGTGTAGCCAACGCTGTGCTGAGCAGTCACTGACGATCTGCCCACTGAACAGGGTGTCACTTCATTGACGGGGCTAAAAAAGAGTGGCCACTGGTTGCGTTAGACAGGTGGTTGCTGAATAGAGACGGTTTATTATGGAAAATTGGTCACGACTGTTCCAGGGTGATGGGGGACAGCGGGTGGTTGCTGAATAGAAGTGGTGGCTTTAACAGGTTTGACTGTAAGCTACTGTATCTCCCACGAGGAAGCAGATTTGAAATGCTTTGAGCACGTAGTGATGATTACCCTCCTTATATACATATCATGTGACTGGTAACTTGTATATGTTTCACATGACCTGTAACTTGCATTTGCTTCTGCTGCAGTGACCTTTCCACAGCGTGAGGAGAACCACAACTGTTCGAGTAAGTGATCTGCCTTTTGTCTTGAATATATACTGTTTGCCTCCACTGCAGCACATGAATAGTTGTCTCTTTTGTGACAGTGTGCAGTCGGTCTGTAATGTGTCTGTTGAGAAAGGACTGTTAATCCTGACCAATAGTAGCACATAATAATTGTGGGTTCAAGTCCCACATCAGGGACTTTGTGCACATAGTCCAGGCTGACACTCCAATGCAGTGTTGGGGAAACTGTTGCTGGAGGTGTCAGCCCAGCCCAATTGGTAGCATCTCATCTCTTGAGCTGAACCAACGTGGGTTCAAACGCAACTCACATGCTTGGCTTACACTCCAATGCAGTGCTGCATTGTCGGATGAGGTGTTAATCCAAGGCTCCATCTGCTTGTTCAGTGGAAGTTAAAGATCCCATGACATAATTCGAAAAAGAGAAGGGAGTTTCTCCCGGTATCCTGGCCAATAATCCCCGAAATAAAATTAGCCACTCGCTTCATTGGCTGTTGTGCACAAATTGTCTACCACATTTGACTACAAATACAGTCGCTTCATTCAAAAGTATAATCCCGTGGGTAGCTTTGAAATGTTTCAATGATGCAATAAAGGTGTTCTATCAAGTACAACATTTTTGTATTATCTGTTCAGGTGAGACGTTAAATCGAGGCCCCATCTGCCTTGTTGGTGAATGTTAAAGAAGGAATGACATTATTCAAAAAGAATATTGTCTTTGCTTCTCTAACATTCACTGGAAATAAGAGAATGACGTTTCTCTAGTTAATCCTTCAGTTAAATTGGTCATTGCTGTGTGCAAACTGGCGTCTGTTTTGGCCTACAGATACACTGTAGTGTATTTATGTAGTTCACTTAACCAAATGCAAGAATTAATTAATATGAAATCCTGTGAGATAAAGTGCAATATCAAATGCAAGTATTATTACAACAACTTGTATTTATACACCTAGGATAACATCTTGGACTGTTTATTACTTTTTATGGTATTCTAGGAAATCTAGTATCAAGACTGATTGATGTGAGTGTTTGTCACAGTGGATCTGTACTCTGTGTGGTTGTATCTTGCGTACATGAAGACTGATGTTCACTGCAATATTTCCTGTATACAGAATGCTGTGTCTGGAATTCTGTGCTGCACTTCGGGTTTTGTGTATGGTACAATAAATGTATGCATTGCTTTGTGGTGCCATGTACTAAATGGATTTATTTACATCTACAGGAGAGACACTGGCGTCCCGTGTTGCTGCTTCACAGCTCACATGTTTAGGCTGTTCTGAACTGATAGCAAAGAACAGACAAGACTATGAGGACATTGCTGTAATGTTGGGAACAGACATGGAATAGTATGTCATTACTTCATCCTGTTTACTACTTTTACCTTGTATTGTTGGTCTCTGAATTGAAAGCTGTTGAAGTGATGATTTACTTTACTCATTCTTTGATCCCAGAACATCTTAGGTTAATTTTCTCAGATTTGGATTGTCACAATTGCTCTATGCTTGGAACTCTAAATTGAACAAATGAAATTATGTGGTAACATTAGGGTTGACAATAAGTTTATCTGATTCATTCTTGCTTTGAAGAAAACTACAATAGTTCATTCCATTTGATAAAACTTATGAAGTTATGAATGCTGGGTGTCAGAGGGGTTTGTGGGGAGGTAGGGAAGGCTCAATTTTTGCATTTTAAACTGCGGGCTTCTGATGTAATTCCTTATCCTTTGCACAGCCTCAAGAAGATCCGAGGGAAAGTGTGGAAGCAGAGAGTGAGCAGCCCACTATTCAATACTAAACAGTACACTATGGATCTGGAACGCCTCTACCTGCAGATGTGGGAGCATTACTCTGCAGGCAACAAACCAGAGCATCTCATCAAGCCACTGAAATCTATGGAGACATCTGAAACTGCCTAAGACCCCAGTGTGGCCTTTGAACCGAGAATACTGAGTTACAGGCTGTCCTATACCTGCCACGCATCAGTTATTTGGGTTTTTTTTTAAAAAGAAAAGCCATAAACTCCGGAAATAAATAATTTCGTACCAGACCAGTCTTCAAAGAATAGGAACCTTATCGTGAAAATCTGGTTGATGTTGAAGTTAAATGAGGCTGAAATTGGTGCCCAGAACACATTGGTGTAGAAATGAATTGATTAAATTGCGATGGTTTGTGCAGGATCAATATGAAACATTTGTAATATCGTTATTGATCTAGAATTCATACTAGTCAATCATTAAATCTCCATCTTATTGCTACACAAATGTTAAGGGCTTTCTGCTGAATTTCTGAAGACCTAGCAAGTTGATTAAGACCTCTCTTTAAGGCTTTGTTTTGTCTCCCTGTCAAATTATTTTTATAAACTATAGGGGTTCTTTCCTAGGAGTCTTCTGAGTAACTGCACTTCATCTGAAAATGAATTCTACCAAACATTTAGAATTTTGTTGATTACTCCATGAGCAAAGCAGAAATCCAGAGTTGTCCCATTTGAATGATACAATGGGACATGAATACTTGTGCCTGTCATTTTCACATGCACCTGTAGTTGCACAAACAACAATGCAACATGTCTAATTGAGCTCTAGAATTAGCTTCTGGGGATTGATCACTGCAGAACTAGTCTGGAGGTTGGTTTTCTTCCTTCTTGGCCGACTGACTACTCAGGATTGTTTATTGTGGAGGGGTAGTCAGAAATCCTATTGCCCCCAGTTAAGTATCTACTCAGTTGGAAATACTGTGTACAGTTAGCAACTTTGTGCAGTTTATAACCATCAAGTGGTCACTTTTCCACTACACTTGCCAGTAGAAGTTTTTGTTTTGTGCTCTCCCCAGCCCCCCCCCATAATTCAAACCATCTATTTGCTTGAGTGCAGAGTTCTAAATTTCTATTCTCAGGTTTCAAGAATCACTTAAACTTGGCCTAATGTCTGGTCTGCTGTGTCAGTGGAGCCAGTGTAGTTGTAAATAGATTGTTGCTTCCCTGCCCTGAACAAACTCCTCTGGACCGGTATTCTGCTGATGTTTGTTTTCCACATCTGTTTCTTTAATTAATGCTATTTCATTGCTAATAAAATTCCATGTGTACCCGGGAAAGGAATAGTTTCTGGATCATGGTATCGATTGGATTAATAATTATTTTTTTTATTTAAAGAAATTGCAGTTTGTGTAAAAAAAAAGCAATGAGGGGACGATGTGAACTCGAGGTGACTCAGATGAGTTGGTGGTAGTGAAGACTGAAGCTGTTCTGAAAAATGTCATTTAGTCGGTATGATTGGTGACCCATCAGTAGCCCTTTCTGCTTTAGATTTATTTTGGTTCAAAATTTGTTTCATTCCTGTTTAGCTTGTGATGGCAATTCTAACGACAAGTTCAGCAGTGCAAATGCTTTTGCATTGTGTGGATTCAGACCATTTTAAATATGAAGCTGCAAAATAGATGTGAATGAGAATTTGTAACTTTCTGTCTCCTCAAAACCACTATTAAAAGCAGAAAAACTCCTGGTGTTTCTTGTGAAATTTCATCAGAGCCTGAAACGGTCATAGACTTTAACTCACCTATGTAGCTCCTGCTGACCCCTGCTGACCTGCTGACCTCCTGCTGACCTGTTGGCTAATGATTTCCGGCCGGGATGCACCATGTTGGGGGCGGGGCTTTGCGCAGGCGCAGTTGGTTGTGGCGGACAACATCCGGGGTTTCAGTAAAAATAATCGTTTTAGGGTCAACGTCACCGCGAGTGTTTAACCGGAAGTGGTCAGCCCTGAAATGTGTCACGTGTCCTTACATCGCCGGAAATACAATTTACCCCGGAGTTGCGCGGGAAGTTTCAAACGAAATCGGTGCGGGGAGAGGCCGGAGACCGCGGCCTCTGCTGAGGGGAGAGGCCGGAGACCGCGGCCTCTGGTGAGGGGAGAGGCCGGAGACCGCGGCCTCTGGTGAGGGGAGAGGCCGGAGACCGCGGCGTCTCGTGAGGGGAGAGGCCGGAGACCGATGCGAGGCCCGCACTCACAGGCCTGGAGCTCCGACCAGCCATCGCGGTTGCGGTACCCGCAGGTCTTTACCTTAACAAGTTGCCACTTGGGCAACTATAGGCTCGAGTGTGTTTGCACAGATGTCATTACCTCCACCGTAACCCTCCAAATCTTCGTGCCTTTTCCTCTTCAATGCTGGAGTGTGTTTGCTTCTCCGCTTCAGTGCGTCCTCTCTCAGCGCTTCCTCCAAACTGTAACACTTTGCTATAATAAACCAAACTCCACTGTCTGCCCTCTATCTCCAATGTTTACCTACTTTTTTTCCATCAAAGCAAGAAGCTTTTTTTAAAATGAGTTTCAGGGTCCTGGCATTAACATTGTGGTAACCTGTTCTAGTTTTTAATTATCCTGTGGGTAAAGAAATATTTCTTGGGTGTTTGGGCTGAAATTGTCCTTTGTAACTGTAAACCTGTGTAATAATGATAATAATCCTTGCATTTGACATAGTGCTTTTCACATCTTCTCGACGTCTCAAAACACTTCACAGAATATACTGTAAATGAATTGACTGTATATTTTGTGGGCAAAACAAGGCAGCCAATTGCCACAGCAGTGTCCCACAAACAGTCGTGGATTGAAGTGACAAATTTATTAATGTTTTTTTTCTTGAGGGATTATTATCCGGCGTGTGGAGTAAGGAAACTTGTCCATTTTTGCCCCTCCCGGGAATCGAACCCAACTCTTTCGCTTGCAAGGTGTACACTGGTCTCAGTGCTTCTGTAAGTTTTGAACTGAGTTTACTTTCTCAATTCCATTTAAAATCTTACATACCTCAATTAGGTCCCCCCCAAGATATAATTTTAAGACTGAAGAACAGTTTATTATGTAAACATTGCTCATAGCTCATTCCTCAAACTCTGTGGCTGATCCTTGTTATTCTCCTATGGACTGGTTCTAGCACCAGGCACCGATTTGCTGTGCTTTCATGTTCTAGGTAATACAGTGAAGCAGGATGGATGAGGGAACTCGGAGCCAGTTTCAGCGCTTAGCTGATCAACTAGGTTGGTTACAGCACAAAGATCTGAATGCCATTGAAGAAAAGGTAAAATTAACAATTTATAAAACGAAATCTATGTAGGGCTTGTTCTGGTGTTTTTTTACAGCATCCCTGTGACATAAGCTGCGAACTGTAAGCAATGGTATTGACTGTCATTTATTTATTATGTTAATAATAATCCTTGCATTTGATATAGTGCTGTAAGGAAGCTACTTTTATTTTATAATGTATTAGTGGGCACACAATTTGGATGTTAAAGAATTGTTTTCTTTATTATAATTTCAACAGTCAACAATAATAATAAGCTTGCATTTACATCTTCGAGACATTAGGGATTCATTCGGCTACCTCTGCCCCATCCACCACTACTCCCTCGCCACCTCCTCCTCACGCCCCAGCCCCCACCCATTCATCGCTTTGCACCTTCAACCCTGTCTCCCAATCTTCCCTCACCTCCATCATTTCAAAAATGAAGCCCACCACCTGCTCCCTTGACCCCATCCCCACCCCACTCCTCCCAGCTCCACCTCCTGGCTCCTCTTTTAACCAACATTATCAACCTCTCCTTATCCAGTGGCACTGATTCCACCCCCCCTAAAAACAGCTGTCATCACCCCTATCCTCAAAAAATCTTTCCTGGATCCATCCCTACTCTCTAGTTATCGTCATCTCCAACTGCCCTTTCCTCTCCAACGCCCTGGAACGAGTTGTCGAGTCCCAGGTTCACTCTTTCCTCTCCTGTCTTTCCCTCTGAACCCCTCCAATTGGGTTTCCATGCTGCCCACAGCACAGAAACAACCCTGGTCAAAGTCACTAACGACATTCTGAACTTCTGCGACCAGGGCTCTCTGCCTCCTTGTCCTCCTCGACTTCTCTGCTGCCTTCGACACTGTCAACCACTCTATCCTCCTACACTGCCTCGCCTCTCAGCTCAATCTTCGTGAACCTCGACAATCATCGCCACTTTGTCGCCACGAACAGCTTCTCCTCTAGCCCCCGCACCGTCACTTGTGGCAACCCTCAGGGCTCTGTCCTTGGACCCCTCCTTTTCAATATCTATATACTCCCCCTTGGTGATATCATCCACAGACATGTATGCAGATGACACCCAACCATACCTCTCTGCCTCGACTCGAGGACCACTACTGTCCTCACAGACTGCTTTTTGGACATCAAGTCCTGGATGAGAGCTAACTTCTTGCAGTTGAATGTCAACAAGACCAAGGCTCTCCTGCTTGGCACCCGTCAGTGCCTCCTTATCTCGGGCATTGACATCATCTCCCTCCATAGATACACTCTACATCTCTTCAACCCTCAACTGTACTTCATACCCAAATCTGTGACATGACCCGCTCCGCCTTTCCCCATCTCCGCAACATCACTTGGCTCTGCCACTGTCTCACACTGCAAGCTGCCGAGACCCTCATACACGCCTTCATATACATCCAGGCTCGACTACGCAAACTCCCTGCTCGTCGGCCTCCAACTCCTCCCTCTGTAGGCTGCAGATGTTCCAGAACTCTGCAGTCCTCTCCCACACCAGGCTCCGCGAACCTATCACCCCGCGACCCTATCACACCCCTCGCCCACACTACTGGCATCGCATCACACAGAGGATATAGTTCAGGATCCTGGTCCTCACTTTCAAAGCCCTCTATAGCCTTGCTCCCATCTACCTCTGTGACCTTCTAACCCCCTACCAATCTGTCCACTCCCTCCGCTCAGTGGGCTCTGGCCTGCTTCATGTCCCCCGCCTCACCCACCCCACCATTGGTGGGCCTTCTGCCACTCTGCCCCCACCCTCTAGAACTCTATTCTGCAGTCCCTCCGCCTCACCTCCTTCAAGATCCATCTTAAGACCCTCCTCTTCGACTGTGCCTTCGATCACCCTCCTTCCCCCCCCCCACCCCCGCTCTGCACCCTCCCCAATCCCGAACCCACTTCGGGTCGAAAACACTGATTGTTCAGCGCCTTGAGATGTCCTCCCAACATGAAAGGCGCTAAACAAATGTAATTTTATTGTCTCAAAGCACCTCACAGGATATTGACTGTATATTTTGTGGGCAATTGCGCATAGTGTCCCACAAACCGTTGTGGATCAAGTGACCAAATTAATATTAATATTATTTTTAAGTGATAATTATCCCGGGAAAAGCGATCTGCAAATCGACTAACAACCAGGTTCACACTTACTGCTGGGTGAACAGAGGCTTGTGGAGTAAAGAAACTTGCCCAACATTTCGCCCTGCCCGGGAATCGAACCCAGATCCTCTTATTGGCGAGTGTTCTAACCACTAAACTACAGGATTCCAAAATTATATGAAGATTATACAAATTTGCCCAATCTCTCCACCACTTCACTTTTCACACACGGTTTCTGTCACATTCTTAGTTATTGTGCTCACGGGGAATGGTGATAAGTATGAAGAATATCTTTTTCTGTAGATAAGATTTTCATGGTTCCTACTCACTGTATAAACTGCTTAAATCCAGAGTAGAAACTGTTGTATTCTATGGAATATTTGATCATCTTGTATTACCTTATCACCTTCATTTGTTGTTTTCTTTCCAGCTTCACCAAAGTGTTGTGAGGTCTAGGAGGCCACCATCTGACTCTTGTAAACATCCAGCATTGTCGCTGCAGCTAAACTCCAGTGGGAGTCCCAGCGACTGCCACTCGTGTGCACAGGAACTGGTGCTGACCAGCTCCGAAGATGAGTCTGAATTGAGACAGGAGGAAAGTAAAACAGAGGCAATGAAAGGGAAATCGGATTGGGATCTACAGAATCCTGATGGGATCGTGACCATCTCAGACTCCAGTGATGATGAAAGCTTTGAAATCTGTAAGTACCAGGTTTAATCACTATGAATTATTAACACCATTGACGTGTATATATATCGCTGACTTCACACTGTAGTGTTATTTATAGTTATAGGGGACATGTATATCCCAGTGATGTAATGAATGTTGATCTGTTAGCACTGCTCCAAATCATCATCACTTTAGGGAAGTAATGGTTCAGATTTCTCATTGTACAATCTTTCTGATGATAATTTAGTTGAGTGTATTTCGCTTTAAATTGTGTCAGAATTTAGACTATAACCTTTACTTCTTGCATAATTGAAATAACATTAGTTATATTCAGGGCTTTGTTTACAATTTGTTTCCTGGTTTCTGGTTCAGTTCTGAATCAGATGAAGACACCCAAGTCAGGAGCAACTGCCAGGATTTGCCAGAAAACTCCAAGGTCCAAAAGGTGAGTGGGGGGCAGCAAAGGGTTCTTACAATAGTGAATAGATCTGGTTATATGCTGCAACCTTTCTCAATGTAAATGCTGTTCAGTATTTACACACAATTGGGGTGCAGAGTTTGGTATGGGTGAGGATATGGGTGTCAAGAGTTTGCATCAATTGGACTTTGAGTGGTGGAGCTGGGGAGACCAGCAGGGAGAAATCAAGGTGGGTGGTGATGAAAAGCATCGATAATGGTTTCAACAGCATTAGGTGAGCTAGACTAGGAAGGTGTGTGATGTGGCAGAGGTTAACAGGAGCCAAGTGGGAAGAATCCTTGTCGCTTGTGAATGGTCTGGCCCTCCAAGTCATTCTAGTGAACCAGGTTGGCTGGTCTGTCAGCAACAAAGCCTTGTAGTCCTGTGGATTAGCCTGGCTCAGGAACCAGACTACTGAGACTTCAAGAGGGTCAACTTGATTCCAACAGTTTAGTGCATGTGTGACTAACATGAGAAAGGGGTATTTTATGTGTTCTGATATCTTTCTCTACATTCTCGATAGTGTACCTGAGATCATCTCAGATTCCAGTGGGGATGAAGAGTTTGAGAAGTGTAAGTATTGTCATAAATAAGGTTGTGTAGCTTCTTATACTGTTTGGGTGAGAGATACTTGCTTGAGAGTAGAACTAGGTCAGGTATAGCACAGCTTAGGTACAGAGTAAAACTACACTGGCCCTGTTGGCCTGGATTGTAACACCTAGTGACCTGCTATCTAGTGGGAGTTTTAAGATAACATTTAATCTTTTTCCCAGAGGAAATTATTCCTCCTGTTTGCAGAGTGGAAGTAAGCAGATTGCCTCCCGCCGTCTTACTCCCCACCCACATGATCCATCATGTATGGTGTAGTCTATTACATTGTTATTGATGGGAATGCCATTGCGTTAGGTGGTGCAAACTCCCATTTTCTAGACGTGAATTAAATTGCTAGAGTCCTGAACCAGGTAACTCTTGTGTGCTGGTACATTCTGTGAAGTTTAGTACCAATGGTTAGCTCGTTGCGCTTTGTTAAATGGTTACTGTGAGATCTGTGGGAGATGCAGATCTATAACAGTGACAACCGTTTCCCTTTGGATCCTGCATGGAAAGGATCTGATTTTAATCCAGTTTGTAAAATGGGGCAGTTATAGTACTGGGAGTTTGGCTGATATTGTTTTAGGATTTTCACTGGTAAAATGTAGATAATATGCATGGGAGTTGGAAAGGATTTGGACTATGTAATCAGATTTAATGTGGACATCTTTTTTCTGTAGTTCTGATTCAGGCAAAGACCCCACGCGGCCGGGCACATTATTTCAATGTTCAGAAGAAGGATAACAGGTGGGTGAGTGGCTTATGAGTCAGTTGATCATTGGAGATGGTCAGTCAAAATCCAGAAATTGCAACTCAGTGCCTGCTCAGAAATCTCATTTAACAAAAAAATAAAATCTTGACAGCTGGAGGAGAAATTATGGTATTTTAAAAGAACAGAAACAGGCCACCCAGCCCATACTTCTCCCGAGCCTTTTCCCCTTCCTAATCCCCTCTAACATTCATGGTGGTTACAATTTAATGACCAACACAGTGAGTCAATGTATTGTGCTGCCATTAATATACTTGTTTGCACTCCGAATACAAAAATAAATTGGTCGTTCATTTCACGGCTGTCTGTGGTACATTGCTGTGCTCAATTGGGCCGTTGCGTTCATCAATAAATGCAAATTATTGGTGAATTTCTACATATGGTAACATGCTTTTTCTGTGCAGTCTTAAGGATTTTATAGTGAGTGATGACGTGTTGCTGGATGGTTCAGATGGAGCTGATAGTGGGAATGATGGAAAGAAGCACAATACTGCCTGCCGTGAGTAATCTGGAGAAACTGAGGGGAGAAAGATATTTATTAGTTAAAAAACAGCCCTCTGATATTTGAAATATCGAGTCTCAGAAAGTATTACTGATTTCCTAGAACTAACCATTTCATGCAGGGAGTTGTGGATGTTCTGTGGTTGTGGGTGAATTATTGTCTTGAATCATCAGTCTGTGAAAAGAGAAAGGAATCCTGCTACAAACACAATGAAGGGAGATCAGAGGTCAAAACTGCTCACAACTCTTCAAATAATTTTCCTCTTTGAAATAACAACGAAAATACCTGAATTCTTCAGTAGCGTGCTGTGCACCTGTGAACTCAGGTTTTCAGTAGTCTTACTAAATGTTTTTCAGATATTTTATGGGACAGAATTGAGATAGAGTGGACTCTTTCGGTTTGTGCTCTGGTGACTCTCAGGATACTTGCTCATTTTTATTCTCTTTTTCTGCCTTTAGAACAACCTGATTGCAGCAAAAAGGGACACAAGTTGACATATAACTTTTCTGTGGAAACTGCCTGCTCGAGCAACCCCTCAGTGGAGAGATTAGAGTTGTCAAATGATAGTGATGATGGTTTTATCGCAAGCACATGGAGAGACCAGGTGCTGGAAAAGAGGCTGCGTAAGAAGGGTGATGAGAAGCAGTGTGCTCATGATCAGCCCAAGTCAGGGTCAATTTCTTTTGCGGTGTCAGAAGACTCCTACAGTTCTAGCAAGTGGAACGCAGAAGATACTCGGCAGCCGAGACCGTTGGTTGATACTGCTGATTCCTCAAGCGATGAGTTTGAGTCACTATTGGAAAGAATAAAAAATAAAATCAAAATTACATCAACTCCGGCTTCAATTTTGAGCCACTCCAGCATAAAGAAAACCACTTCCACTGGTAGGCATCAACATTCAGGGTGTCAGTAGCCGGCTGTGCCAGCTTTTCTCCATTTGACTTCTAATTGGTTTAAGATTATATCAACCTTTATCTCTAATATTCTTACTGCTCAAGAACTTATCTACATCTATGGCCTTCTGTAGCACTGCATTGTTTTTGTGATCTTTTGTGTGAATATATATTTTCTGTAATGATTTCTAACTGATTTAAGATTATATCTATCTTTATAAATTTCCCTACTGGAAGGAAGAATAATGTTTGTTAATAGCTGGATCACAACCAATTTAACCAGCTTCAGACGCTCTCTGGAACTCCACCCTGGAGTCCCTCCACCCGTTTCTCCCTCCCCATTTTTAAAGGCTTTAAGACGTGTCTCTGACTGAGCTTTTGGTCATTTTTCTCTTCTTGTCCCCTCCCCCCATCTCAGGTGCACAGCAAAGTGCTTTGAAATATTCTCTTGACTTGAAAGGTACTACATTGAATGCAAATTGTATTGTACTCTTTATTCTATTATGCAAGTGTGACTATATAAATGAAAGTAGTCATCCATTTTCAAATTGTTATTTTTCTAAATAGCGCCAGTGGAAAGGAAACCCTCTAATAAAATATTGGGAGTCTTGCAAAGGCCTAGAGGCAGAAAGAACTCTTCTCCAAATTCCATCCAGCTATCTGTACCAATAAGAGAAGTTCTGTCTGAGCTCACTCCAAGCCAAGTTGCAGGGCCTAAACTTCCAAGTCTCTCGGATCCACGAGGCCAACATGAAGTGTACAATCAGTAAGTATTGCTGTGCATAGTAACATAGAAATCTACAATGTAGAAAGAGCCCATTCGGACCATCGACTCCGCACTGGCTCACAGAGCTGTTTTTGTGGCTATTATAACTATGCCCCCTAGTCACTGACACAATAAATACATAAATGTTTTGGCAATTTGTGGAATTAGTTTTGTTGGAAATCTTTTACTGTGAATAGAATCTGTCTTCTATTTTTTAACCTGCTGTACAGATTTCCCACATGCCATATTCCTGGCTGTTTCCTTCAAGACCTGACTCTGAGCTCATCAAAGTATGTAAAGAAATTTAAACAAAATCAGGAAGAGCTGATCCAAAAACTCTACACTTTATACAACTGGAGCGTTTTTGAGCAGAAGGTAAAACCTGACCTGAATCATAATAATAATAATAATAATAATAATAATCCTTGCATTTGATATAGCGCTTTTCACGTCGGGAGGACGTCCCAAAGCGCTTCACAGAACATACTGTAAAGTGAATTGACTGTATATTTGTGGGCGAACGCGGCAGCCAATTGCGCACAGCAATGTCCCACAAACAGTCGTAGATTGTAAATGACCAATTTATTATTGTTTTTGGTTTTGGAGGGATTATTATTAGGCTCTGTGTGGAGTAAGGAAACTTGCCCAAGGTTTCGCCCTCTGCCTGGAATTGAACTCCGGTCTCTCACTTGCAAAGCGAGTGCTCTAACCACTGAGCTACAGGACTCCATAAGGTGGACAAGAACCATTGAAAACTGTTGGCAGGAAATGATTGGCTGTCTTGTGTGATCCACAGCTTCCAGAGAAGATGGAGATAAATTGGAATAAGAAAATGCGGAAAACAGCTGGTTATTGTGTTACTGGACAGAAACGAGAGAATGGTCTTCATCGCTATGCTAGAGTTGAGTTGTCAGAGAAAGTGTGCGATTCTGCTGGTGAGAACATAATCCACCTGTGTCAGTTCATTAACGGTATTGAAGTGGCTCTTATTTGTAACCCTTGATTAACCCAGTCATGGCCACTCAGGCACTCAAGTTCTGTTCATAAAGGGGAAGGGAGAGAGCAGAAATTGACCCAACTGTCCAGCGCCTTGGGACCTCCTCCCAACGTGAAAGGTGCTCTATAAATGAAATCTTGTTGTTATGTCAGAGGTGCAATGTGTAGGTTCTTGTATGTGTGGGAAAATCTAATTCTGTGCTATATTATTTTTACTATTTGAATTATGTAGATAAACATTACTCAAGTAGGCAAAGTTGCATTGGATTAAACAGCTTGACTGAATCTAAGTGAACATATCTTTTTACTTTAGAGCGCCTGCGGGACACCTTGATTCACGAGCTGTGCCATGCTGCCACCTGGCTTATTAATGGTGTTCGTGATGGACATGGTCGTTTCTGGCAGTTGTACGCCAAGAAATCTATTGTGGTTCATCCTGAATTACCTATGGTTACACGCTGTCACACCTATAAAATAAACTACAAGTACACATACCAGTGTAGCAAGTGCAAAAACATGTGAGTATACGGAATGGATGAAACATTCCCTTCGAACTATTTTAGTAGTTTTTATTTGCACTATCGTGTTAATGGTGGACTCACCTGGGAACCCTGTATGCTCTACTCTCCATCTGGAGCAACAAGTAGTATTACAATGATCCTAATAATAATAATCCTTGCATTTGATATAATGTCTTATCACGTCATTCAAAGCACTTGAATGAGAACTCCAATGTCCTCCATTTGCCACATCTACCTTGCATTTCTTACCGAGGTTCATGGTTCTGTAGTTTTAGAATTGCAAAATATGCAACAATACCTCTCTACGCTGCCTCTCAAGCAGTTGTACAAGGCACGAGGCAGCACGGAGTGACAGGATGAGAGGTGAAGAAGTCAAAATGGATCATGGCCTGGATTAAATCATCCCCTCAGCCAGATGTGGCCCACAGTTCGCCAGTTGGACCATCCTGATATTTCAAAGCAAGTCGGTTATCTGCTCATTTGGGATTGGCTTCATTGCAAATAAGCTAATGATGCAGATAATTGCGAACATTTTTCCATCAGGAGTTATATGATCACTGTCATAATGCACTGTGCTGATCACTAGAAAATTACAGAAATATTTGGCGAAAATTGTGGGGAAAATTGACAAGTTTTGTGGAATTGAGAGGCACAGTTTACTGCTAACCTACATTTTTACACTTTATTGATAAAACTGAACATGAAGAAATAACACATCATAAATTGTTGCAACCCCCACCCCCAATTTCTTAATGGTTTCAGCTGTGGGAAGGCCTCCTTGGGAGTTTTATCCTTTCTGTGGATCACTACCAAGCCTCTGCTGGTCAGACACAAGTTCAAACTGTTCCTGAATGCACTCCTCCACCCTTCTTCAGTCTTTTTCATTTTTTTCAAAACACACATACAGTCACCAGCCCGTGCGTGGGCTGAGGTAACATTTTTTCAGTCCCTCAACTGAGATGCTGATTGTTTGGGGGAGGCCAGGAGCGAAACCCCGAGCCTGGGAGAGGAATGAAAGCCGAGTTAAGTATTTTTGTGGAGAATGTTGAATTGCGTGAAAAAAATCCTGACATGTAAGGTGTTATATCAGATGCAAGGATTATTATTATATTTGCTTATTTTTAAAAACTTCAATGCAACAGCATTTCTTTGGGAATTCCAAGTGATATTGTGCAATTGTGATATCTGCTGTTGAGAATTCTGTGTTGTGATTTACTGTGTGAATTTCTTTGCAGGATCGGCCGGCATTCCAAGTCTCTGGACACACAGCGCTTTGCTTGTGCTCTGTGCACAGGGGTTTTAGTGCTCTTGCCTGCTATGAAGAAAGATGGTACACCTGCAAAAAAGGAACTAACTCCATTTGCTAAGTTTGTGAAAGAAAACTATGGTTCAGCCAAGAAGGATCTTGCCCACACAAGGCTCACGCATGCTGAGGTCATGAGGAAACTAAGTGCAGATTTTACTTCAAAAGCCAAAGTTGTTGACTTTTAAATTTGGCCTCAAATTTTATTGTGATGCGAGGAGTTTCCTTTTATTCTCCTGTGTGTGGGATTACAAGACATTAACACAGAAATGTTTTCTATTGATATTCTTGGTGATAATTTGCTGTTCCATTTTTTGTTTAGTTTCTGTGTGATCAAATTTATTAAGTGTTTTGTTGAAACCTAAGTGTCCTTGAGTGCGAGTTATACTGGTTTTGACTTTGTCATTTGAGAATTCACTTTTCAGCGTTCCCCCATATTTCCAGGAACAATATAAATTGTAAACTCTTAATTTTAAATTAGGTGAACAGTGGATTACTTTTCAAATTTCTGTACCTACGAAGGAAATGTTTAATATAAATCATACTCTTCCCTTTACATAACATGTGAGGTGGTTCAGGTGGCCGTGCAGTCATTCAACTTTGTTTCATGCATAACACATAGTGTTATTGCAACCTGAACCACCCACACATTATGTAAAGGGAAGAATATGATTTATATTAAACATTTATGGTGTTGGCCTGGCTCAATTGACAGTACTCTCGCCTTTTCAGTCTAAAGGATAAGAGTTGATGCCCCACATCAAGAATTTGAAATTATGTGACATTACAATACAATTTTGGAGAAGTGTTATAATGTCTCATCTTGTATGTTCTTGTTCCAAGTCCGGCCACGTGAACCTACAAAATAGTCAGCACACTGTACAGTAGATCCTGTGAAGCAATTTGAGAAGTTTTGATGTGATAAGGAATTATATATCCATTGGATATTATAGTTCGGCTTGATCATATTGTTTTACTGGATCCACATTCTGATACTTTTTCTTTTAAAAGAGTTTCTGACCTTTTATTATCGTATTTCGTTTTGTGACCTGGATCAAACCTGTGAATGTTTTTCACTGTTGATTGGTGTGAAGATCAAGACACTTGAAGCTGGGAATAGGGTGTGAAGTCCATCTTTTTTCTGGACGAGATGGTGCCGCGATTATTAGTTTGACACAATCAATATTTACAACAGACTTGAATGCTTTTTGCAGAAGGCGTCAGGGTCAGCGCCGGGGGGTCAGCGCCGGGGGGTCAGGGTCAGGGTCAGCGCCGGGGGGTCAGGGTCAGGGTCAGCGCCGGGGGGTCAGGGTCGGGGTCAGCGCCGGGGGGTCAGCGCCGGGGGGTCGGGGTCAGCGCCGGGGATTCTGGTGATATTTTATTCAGATAAAGGGCTTCAGGGCAGTCGGTGTGAATGAGGCGCAAAACCCGCGGTTCTGGTGGTTTCATTCTCGGCGACACAACTCAATCGTTTACAATCTGATCAAATAAAGTTTGTTTTACTTCAAAAGCAGAGCGGCTGTCACTCACCTCTCGGCTCCTCGCGGCACTGACTGACTCGGAGCCGCGGGTCCGGCGTCGCTCGCGGGAAACAGAACTTTCTGGAACGTTCCCCTGCGGACAGCGCATGCGCAGCGATGAAAAGCCCGCGAGCCGCCGCGCGACGGTCAGTGGCCGCTCAGCATCACATGTGCGTTCGCGCCTTTCACGTGAGAAGCGCGTCCCGAGGCGCTGAATGGTCTGCGCTGATTCCGTGCACCATCGGCAATGGCAAACGTCAGGGGCTGAGGGAGGGGGGAAGGTTACCCACATGTTCAGTAAACCTCAGGGCAAGGCCTGGGCGGGGGTGGGGGGCCTGGGCGGGGGTGTGGGGGGCCTGGGCGGGGTGGGGGGCCTGGGCGGGGTGTTGGCTGGGGGTGGGGGGCCTGGGCGGGGTGGGGGCCTGGGCGGGGTGTTGGCCGGGGGTGGGGGGCCTGGGCGGGGTGTTGGCCGGGGGTGGGGGGCCTGGGCGGGGTGTTGGCCGGGGGTGGGGGGCCTGGGCGGGGTGTTGGCCGGGGGTGGGGGGCCTGGGCGGGGTGTTGGCCGGGGGTGGGGGGCCTGGGCGGGGGTGTTGGGCGATGCTATCATCTTGGATATGAAAAGAGGGGAAACGATGCATCTCAGTTGAATGAGCTGAAGCCGCCTCTGCCTCTCACTTCACACGTCATACGATCAGTCATCAGTGATGTGTTGGCTGAAGATTGAGATTGTTTTCAACAACAACAACAAGATTCCATTTATAGAGCACCTTTCACGTCGGGAGGACGTCCCAAGGCGCTGGACAGTTGGGTCAGGACCCGAGCAGTGGGGGGGAAATGGTCAGGGGGAGGGAAGGGAGGGAGCGAGGAGGGGGGAAATGGTCAGGGTGAGGGGAGGGAAGGGAGGGAGCGAGGAGGCGCTAGAGAGTCGAGAGGGGAGCTGAAGGCACGGTTGAAAAGAACTGATTTTAACTACGTATATTTTAATTTTAGAGCAATGGATGTAACTTTGGCCTTTTCAGAGATAAAAGGTAAGATACCTTCATGTCTGGCTGGTATCAGACACTTGTGCTGCGATTTTGTGAAATTTGCGCTTGCATGGCCTGCAGTTACTCCCCAATCAGTTTGTTTTACTAAGCAGAAAATGCAAATTAATAATAATCATAATACATTTGATATAGCTCCTTTTGCATCAGGAGGATCCTCAAAGTTCTTTACAGAATATACTGTAAAGTACAATAACTAAATCAAAGGAGTTGAGTATAATAATAATAATCCTTGCATTTGATATAGCGCTTTTCACGTCTTCTAGACGTCTCAAAGCGCTTCACAGAATATGTATGCATTCTCTAATCTTAAATTCAAATTTGATAATATATGCATGTTTTAATTGTAAAAATTGAACAGATAAACATGCAGTATCATGTATTTCATACATTTATTAACAGGTTAACATTTTATTATTTACTGTATTCTAAAATGTGTGTACTAATCAATTACTTTTACTTTGGAAGAACTTGCTGAAGAGCTATGGCAAAACAAATCCCCTGGAAATGTAGAGGAAGTGATTGAAAAATTGTTCAATAAAGTTACAACTCTGGATGAAATCGAGGGAAGCAATGCTAAAGACTTTCAGGTATAATATTGCTATTATATGGAGAGAGGGCGGAAAGATGGAATTGAGTCGCAGATCGACCATGGATCTTGGAAAATGGTGGGACAGACTTGATGGCCGAATGGTCTACTCCTGTTCCTAAGTTTGCTCTGGTGTTTTTCTCCACTTTGCCCCACCAGTGTTTTGGAACAGAGATCTGACATGCTGACTGTGACTTGCTACTAGTGAATGCCATGATTCCCCATTAGCAACTCTGAAGATTTAAGGAGATGTGGTCTGTATCACTGTCAGAACAACTGAGTGCTGGCCTGCCTATAACTACCAGCTGAGTTTTGCTATGGTTCTATACCAGGGATGCTGAGAAGAAAAAAAATAGAGATTAAAGAGTTCTGATCTAGCATTGTTTTCTTTTTTAAAGGTTGAGGAATCTGCCATTAATCTGTGGAACTGGGCAGTAACCAAGAGACAAGAATTACAAATTGATGATCAACAGCGAACAAAATGTGAGTAATTACAAATATTTATCAGATCAGAAACCTTATTCAAAATGAAAGGGTAGTCTTAAAAGAGACTATCTTGTGCTATTGGTATCTCATTTTAGTGTAAAAAACACTAACGTATTCAAAATAAATCTGATTCTGCTAACTTTAGGAAAATGGCCCTTGTGTCTGACTGAAGGTTGCTGGAGATTTTTTGTGGTCAGCCAAGTGTCTGACACATATGGATACCCACCACCATGCTTAAGGGTATTCAAACCACTCAAAATTCCACATATGTATCACCTTCACATAAAAATGTCACTATGTTTGGAATTTAATATGTACTCTCCCTGGAGGGACTTATCTTGCTTACCGAATTCTGGAGAGTATTGTTGCAGATTGACAAAAGCTAAAGCTTGGGCTACTGCTCGTGTTTAATCAGCTAACTTACACATGTGCATCGGTGATTCAGTGATAGATTTCTTGCTTGCCACGTGGAAGGCCTGGGTTTGACTCGTGGCTGATGCAAATTATTTAGCATTCCTATGGAGTGTAATCACTGGAGTTGGGCTGAATGGCCTGTTTCCATGCTGTACAGTCGATGTAAATGCACTTAGGTTGTTATTGAAAGCACAGACTGGCAAACTTGCCGATGCTTGTATAGTTAGGACTACCCTACCCTTAGGGTTTTGGTTTTCAGGGTTAGCAGGAGCTGAATGGGAAGATGCTGAGGGGGAAATGGTCAGAGTGAGGGGAGGGAAGGGAGGGAGCGAGGAAGTTTCTCATGGTGACCTGTCCAACATTCCAGTTAAAGTAATAATTGGTTTCATGGCTGTGTGTAGGACGTTATTGTGTTTAGATTGGGAGCCATGTATGCCTGCAAATACTCATTTATAACACTTTACAGTAAATTGTGTGAATTTGCTTTTGGATGATGTGATAAAAATCCTATATTAAAAACAAAGATTAATATTATTTATTTGATGACCCAGAAGTTGGCCATCTTTTAGTGTTTGGTGCATCGAAGCTCTGACAGTGATCGCACCCATTATAACTCTGGATGGGATTTTATGGACTGTACCGTACTTCATCAACTTTTTTCTTTTTGACTTTCAGTACGTCATGTGGCCTGCAAACTGGTCTGTCTGAGCAGCTGCACTAATTTGACTGAGGTGATGCTGCGACGGCAGGTCCTGGTGAGTACAAAGGACTGACTGCATGCTTATTTACGCAGAACCCTTACCAATTAGGGCTCAGTATAGTCCAACAGGACATTCCTGCTTGCTTTAATTCTTTGTAAATTATTTGGCTGCTTTTCCTTTCTATATTAGGGATGTCATAGAATATACTCAGCCTCTCCAAGATACCATTCCCCAGTGGAGAGGTCAGGCCTTCTACCAGTGTTGTTTTTAAGATGGACACTGAGGTGACCCTCTATCTATTCTCTTGTTCCTGAGGGAACTGCACTGTGCAATTCTGATGTTTGTCTCTCTTATTTCTTGGCAGCTCTAATTGGGTACCACTTTTGCCTCACTCCCTCACTTGCCTCCTTCAAGGCTCATCTCAAATCCTTCCTCATTGGTCGTGCTTTCAGCCACCCTCCCACCTCACCTACCCTCTTGATTCCAACCCCCAGCTCGGGTGCAAACCCCTAACTGTCTAGCGCCTTGGGATGTCCTTCTGACGTGAAAGGCACTGTATAAATGTAATATTGCTGTTGTTGAAAAGGGATATATTGTATGCCTGGTTTATACTTTCTTTTTCACATCACTTCAAATCACTTCCCATTGTAGACCTTTTTTAAAAAATTGAATGAGCTATTATTGTTGGAATTTAATAAACTGACCCATGTAAGGAGGTCAGCTACGTGACATGGTGCTGCTGAAGTGGAGTTGATGACTTAGTGCAGGTAGATATGATTTTGTGAATGTGGAGCACACTGACAGCCATGAATACTTTCTGTTTCAGATGGCCACAAAGACAGGACGGAGCTGGCTGGAATGCAGGAATCCATTACTGGCAGATGGTTTTCTGGACTTGGCTGTGACAGTATTTTACATTTATAATTTTATGAATAGTTTATTAATTAACTACAGCTCTTGTTTTTTTCTGATGGAACAGTGATTGTATTTACAATAATGTTCTCAGCTAATGATCTTGTATACTTGCTGGCAAGCAAACAGTACTCTCAATGGCAAACTATGCAGTTTTAGATACTTTTAAACACAGCAATAGGTTTCTGCGAGTGTGAGACATCCGGCTGACCAAAACAAATTCATTTAGATTTGAATCTGCTAATGATTGAAGCCATCATTGGCTGAATCATACTTTCCTAGATGAACAAATATAATGTAATAATAATGTAAAAATGTAGCTCAGTTAATTAGTTAGTGACTAACTGAGTCTTGCTAACTGGGAAACTCCAACAAGGAGGCTGCTAATGTGTTTCTTTTCTCAGAGTTTGGAAATGCTGTATTCAAGGCTAATTGGTAGAAATGATGCTGAATCAGATATAAGTGTACATAAGAGAGATGTGGAAAAGGACCTTCTCAAACTTCATTCCTATCAGGCTGAATCAGTAGGTGCACTATTTCTAGTTCTTGCACTATTTCTAGTTCTTGCACTATTTCTAGTTCTTGCACTATTGCATTTAAGGTACATGGCTGTGCGATGGAATTGTTACAGAATATACAAGTCAGTTCACTTTACAGTATATTGTGTGAAGCACTTTGAGACGTCTAGAAGACGTGAAAAACGCTATATCAAATGCAAGTATTATTATAGAACCAATTCCCAGTACACCGCAAGAAGTGTGTGTTTTATTGGATCATGTGTATGTTTCTGGGTAAAGGGCACACTATAAAGACATCATCATCAGTGGAGGTGATTTGGTACCTAACAAGGTCACCACTTTGAGATTGTGACTCCTGTTGTCTAATCATATATTGCCACTGATTCTGTAGATTGTGACTTGAGTATTTCAGCATTTCCATCTGCGGGGTTTCTAATTAAAGAGAAAAAATTGGGAGAAAAATGGGAAAAAAGACAAAATGCCAATGTATTCTATTTTGATGTCAACATTCTACTATTGATTCTTTCTCTTTGTTATCAGGCTGTAATTCAGAGTAATCATAAGATTGCAGTGGCTTGTATCCAGCGCTGTAAGGATATGTTGCTTAGAACCCCTAAAGAGGTTAGTTACTGTGCCTTGCTTTGTGTATGTATTTGCGTCACAACGACAATACCAAAATTACATTTGTATAGTGCCTTTCACATCGGGAGGACGTCCCAAGGTGCTGGACAGTCACTTGGGAGTCGGGATCGGGGAGGGTAGAGGGCAAGGGGGAAGGACGGTGATCGAAGACACGGTCGAAAAGTAGGATCTTGAGATGGATCTTGAAGGAGGCAAGGGAGGGGGGCTAGTCGGAGGGCCTGCAGGATGGAGTTCCAGAGGGTGGGGGCAGAATGGCTGAAGGCTCGCCCACCAATGGTGGGATGGGCGAGGCATGGGACATGAAGCAGGCCAGAGTCCGCTGAGTGGAGGGTGCGGGCAGGTTGGTAGGAGGTTAGGAGGTCACAGAGGTAAGGGGGAGCAAGGCCATGGAGGACTTTGAGGTGAGGACCAGGATCTTGAATTTTATCCTCTGTGTGATGGGAAGCCAGTGGAATTGGGCGAGGATGGGGGTGATAGGATCACGGAGCCTGGTGCTGGAGAGGTTGCGGCCTGCAAAGTTCCGGATGATCTGCAGCCTATGGAGGGAGGCGTTGGGGAGGCCGACAAGCAGGGAGTTTGCTAGTCAAGCCTAGATGTTATGAATGCGTGTATGAAGGTTTCCGCAGCCTACGTTGTGAGGAACCAGGCGATGTTGCAGAGATGGGGGAAGGCAAAGCGGGTCATGGCTCAGATGTGGGGTAGAAAGGATAGTTGATGGTCAAACAAGACCCCAAGGTTCCGGACTGGCTTAGTAAGGTGGAGTGCATCCTTGGATGGTGATGCTGTCAGCACCTGAGGTGTGGAGGCGCTGACCGGAGCCAATCAGAAGGGGCTCAGTCTTAATGACGTTCAACTGAAGAAAGTTAGCTCTCATCCAGGACTTCCATGTGTAACAGACATTCTGTCAGGACAGCAGTCACCAAGAGGGAGCATATAGATACTGAAGAGGAGGGGACCAAAATAGATCTCGGAGGAACGCCCCACAAGACAGTGCAGGGGCTAGAGGAGAAACCATTTGTGGAGATGAAGTGGAGAAGGTGTGAGAGGTACGATCTGAGCCATTCAAGGACAGAACCATGAAGGTTGAGATGAGAGGAGAGGCGGTGGAGGAGGATAGAGTGGTCAACTGTATCGAAGGCACCAGAGGGGTCACTGAGAAATATGTGGAGTATATGACCTGTGATGATCTGGCAGTGGGTTAGTCTTGATCCAGCAGTGAATAGGAAAGTGCTGACCTGGGCGGACAAAATTGTGAACAATTGCAACACTGGTTGGGATTTCATGAACACAAACTACTGTGTTATAATGAGGCTCGACGAGGAGTTGTTCATAAGGGTGGTTTGAATGAAGAAGGCCCTTTCCAGGATACCCACTCTACTCTCTTACCATCACAACAGTAAGCTGTTCTTTAAAAGGTTTCAGTGTCCTGGCTTCAACCACCCTTCCTGATAACCTGTTTCAACTATTAATTACCTTCTGGATAAAGAAATACATCCCGGTGTTTGTCCTGAAACTGTCCTTGCAACTCCAAACTTATATTTTCCTGGTTGTGTATCCTAAAGTATTATTCTAAATTTACTTTCTCAATTGCATTTGAAATCTTATAAACCTCCCAAAATCCCTTCAAAGACATATTTTTTTCAAGACTGAAGACCCCCCATTTGTACCAAAAGGTGGTCTTGATTACCGCAGTCCTTGCCAGACTGCATTGGCTCCCTGTCCCAGAGAGGATTGATTTCAAGATCCTCACCCTTGTCTTCGAATCCCTCCATTCCTCCGCACCCCCTGATCTCTCTGACCTCTCTCCTCAAAACAGTGCCTGTTGTCTTTGTTCCTCTGGGTCTGGCCTCCTCCTTGTCCCCAGAGTCCTCCGCTCCACCCTCGGCGGCCGTGCCTTCAGCCACTATGCCCCGAGGCTCTGGAACTCCCTTCCTCACTCCCTTCGCCTCGCCCCCTCTCCTCCTATTTTCGGGTCTCTGCTGAAGACCTTTCTTTTTGACGGCGCCTTTGGTCACCTTCCTCCCCCTCCCCCTGACTCGGCCCCGGGATCCGTTACTGTGAAGCTCTGAGACGCCGTACGGCGTGGAGGGTGCTATATAAATCCAAGTTGTTGTTGTCTGCAGTCAATAGCACAATTAGTTCAAACGGTAACTCAATGCATTTTGAGGCAAAGAGGATTGAGAGATATGGTGAGATAAGCATGGTGCATTTTAGATCAATGCGAAGGAGCAAGCTTGTAACCAATGTATTTTTCCTGTTTTAGACAGGTTACTTATCTTTATTGTGCTATAATTTTGGAGTAGAGACCTATCAACAGAAGAAATATGAAGAAAGTGTTTTCTGGCTGAGGTAGGGCTGACTCGTTTTAGAAAGTTTAAGGAATTCACCAAAAGATGTTATCTAAAGAATATTGCATTTAATTGTAGTTTTTTGTAGGTCTTCCTTTTCCAATTTTATTCCTCTCCTGTATATAATGGTAATGATAATATATTATAAATCATACCCAGCATGAGTCCTGTAAGCATGGACTCTTGCTGGGTACTCTTTCATGGTGTCAGTGGCCCTTCACTACTTCACCCTAAAAAGTGATCCTTTAAAGTGAAACCATGTGAAACACACTAACCTCGATGTACAATCGATTGAGTTGTTTGAACAGTACAAAATAAATATTTGGGAAGTAAACTTTTTAAAGGACATGGAGAAAGAGTGGCGAATACAATTCCAATATAATTTAATAAAATGATGGAGCACTTTCAATGGGCCAAATGGTGACTCTTGCCATGTATGTGATGGGTGCTAAGTAAATGCAAGTTATTTTGTTGTTGTGTTTTATCAACAACAGCAACAAGATTACATTTGTATAGCGCCTTTCATATCGGGAGGACTCCCAAGACGCTGGACAGTGTACAGCATTTCAGACCCGAGCAGGGATCAGGGGGGGAGAAGGGAGGGGAGGGGAAGGGAGGGGAAGGGGGGTGCCGATGGCACGGTCGAAGAGGAGGGTCTTGAGGCGGGATTTGAAGAAGGCTAAGGAGGGGGCGAGGCGGAGTGATTGGGGAATGGAATTCCAGAGGTTGGGGGCAGAGTGGCTGAAGGCTCTCCCACCAATGGTGGGGCGGGTGGGTCGGGGGACGTGGAGCAAGCCGCAGCCGGCTGATATCAAGAATATAGAAGGGTCTTCTGAGTGGATGATGTGTTACTGCACTTATCGCTCTGTGTGTTTTGTTATCAGTCAGAGCTATGACATTGGGAAAACCAATAGGAGACATTCCCCAAGCCCAACTGTGCAGGTGAGTGAGGAGTTGATTGTGTGTATGTATATTGTACAGATTTATGGAAATAATACATTGTTTATGCAGTATTGTATAGATATATAGGGACCATACAGCATGTATTTGTCATCTTTTAGATGTGTAGGGACCATATACAGTAGAACCCCATTATAAGGCACGCCCTTATGCTGCGAGAGATTGGATATAAATGGGACTTTTTATAATTGCAGAGCATTGATAAATGGTATCCCCAGAGCTCGATGCTGCAATCACAGCTTTTCACCCTGTATATCCTTAATCTGGATACAGAAGTAGAGGGGGCTAAGATAGGAGATGCTGTAAATGATGAAGAGATAAACATAGAGATCTAATACATATGTGATGAAAGAATAACAGTTGGGAATATGTTCTAAATGGGAAAGCACTAGAGAGGTGAGATCTAAGCCCTTCAACTCCATAGATCATTGATATTTAGTTTGCAAGTACAGTCAGCATTCAGTAACGCAAATGGAATGTCAACCTTTATAATGAGAGGTGTAGAATATAAAAGTAAGGAGCTGCTTCTCCAGTGATATAGAGTGCTGTTTATTTGGAATACAGTGTTATGTTCAGTTTGGGTGCCGAAACTTGGGAAACAGGGTGTCCAGCAAGGTTCACTAGATTAATGTCTAGGTTGAAGGGTTTATCTATGATGAAAGACAATGTAGTCTGGGGCTACATTCTTTGGAACAGAGAAGATTAAGGGGTGATTTTATTGAAGTATCTAAAGTTATGAAAGGAATTGACAGGTTAAAATGTGGGTGTCTTTTTCCTCTGGTAGAGATTCCTTACAAGGGAGCATAACCTTAAATCAGAACAAAGACAGTTAGAACCAAGGTCAGGAAGCATTTCTTCAAACATAGGATTGTGAGGATATGGAATGCTCTGACCCAGAAAGCTGTAAGGGTGGAATTAGTAGAGATGTTTAAAAGAGAGGAAGGCAGATACTTACACAGATAGAGGTGTTAAGGGGTGTGGCAAAAAAGTGATAAACAGGCTGGAGTAAGGAATGGCCTCATTTTTGGGGTTCCTATGTTTCTATAGTATATCATGTAGTAATTGTTTGAAATAGACATTTACAGCACGGAACAAGACAATTTGTCCCATCGAGTCTACACTAATTCTCAGAGCAAGATGTTGATTGAATCCCACTGCCCTGCCTCCTTCAAAGCTTCATATACCTGTTTTCTTTCCTCTTGAAATCTACATGGACTCTGCCTATACGATCTTACTTTACAGCTCGATGCACATCCCAACAACTCTATGAGTGAAAGAATTCCGTCTAAGCTGGCCATTGACTCTTTTTATGACAATCTTATAATTGTGGCCCCTCGTCTGCTTGTGCATTTAATTTTAGAAAATAATATTACATTATAAATTAGACATTTAAAAGTTATATTACTGATATTTATAAGTGCATAGAAAAAAGTTACAAAACTTACCGAAAGGAACAGAATGGGGTTCAACCACGTAACAAGCAGATCAGCGCCAATGTAAAAGAGGTGTGCAGTAAAGAGATATAGGCCAGGTAGGATTTTACAACTGAGATTATTGTGTTTTAGGCAAAGGTTTTACGTTTACTGGCCAATGTCTATCTAGAATGGGACAGTAACCGGTACCAGGAGAAAGCTTTGAGTGCTGTCATCCTAGCTAATGAAGTAAGCCATATTATTTATAAACAATAATTCATATCATCTTGCATTTTACAATGTTGGAGCTATTTCAAAGCATAATTCTTCAAGCTAGGCAAACTATTTCAACTTTATATACATATTATGGTAGCATCTCTTATGAGTAACCCTAATTTTTTTACCATGTCAACAAATTGCTTGACCTGCTAATTAAAATTGATCTTTACATGATAAAATATGCAGTAGGCGCCTGTGGAGAATGTGCATTCTGGGAGATACATAACTCCTCTGCAGCCACAAAAGTGCACCAAGCTCAACAAATGTTTGGTTGGCTTTTGTGATCCTCATACCATATTACTAATATGATACATATAATACAACAACAACAATAACAAAATTACATTTGTAGAGCGCCTTTCACGTCAGGAGAACGTCCCAAGGTGCTGGGCAGACAGAGTTACGACCTGAGCTGAGGATCAGGGTGGGGGAGGGTGGAGGGCAGGGGGGGAAGCAGAGAGATCGAAAGCACAGTCGAAGAGGAGAGTCTTGAGGTGGGTCTTGAAGGTGGCGAGAGGGGGGGAGGGCGAGACGGTGGGACTGCGGGATGGAGTTCCAGAGGGTGGGTGCAGAGTAGCGGAAGGTCTGCCCTCCGATAATGGGGCTAGCAAGGCGGGGGTACATATGATATGGTTACTAGTAGTAAGTAGGAACCCGGTTATTAGTCATTTGAGGGATCGCTTTTCCGGGGATAATAATTAATTCCAATTTTTTTAAAAAAATTAAATTGGTCACTCAATCCGCGACTGTTTGTAGGACACTACTGTGTGGAATTGGCTGCCGAGTTTCGCTCACAAAATATACAGTCAACTCACTTTACAGTGTATTCTGTGAAGGGCTTTGAGACGTCTCAAAGACATGATAAGGTGCTATATCAAATGCAAAGATTGTTGTTATATCGGCTTGGTTTGACTGGCTTCCATTGACCTAAATGCTGTCTCAGCTACATATATAATTGAACATTTCTTGGAACAACATCGACTATTTGATAAGCTGGGAGAGATGATGAGAGACAGGCACGTGGGCTTTGTAATGTAAAGAGGGAGGGGACCCAATGTAAGGACTTCTACAGGCGAAGCAGTAAAGCTGGTGGCTTTTAAAGATTCTACAGTTCTGTAATGCGTGACTTTGTTTGATTTGACAGGAGAATCCCCATCCTGCAGGCTTGTTTTTGAAGATTAAAATTATTTTAAAATGTGTTAGTCCTGATGAGGCTGTTCGTACAGGTAGGAGGCAAAGGATAGACTGGGCCCAACATGATGTGAACCAGGCTGAGCCAGAGTTGTTGAAGCAGTGAACTCAGTGTGAAACAGACTTCCAGTACTGATGGTCAAAAAACAAAAGGTTTCAAAAAGGAACAAAAGGCAAACCCTAATCCTGGAAATTAGAAGGTTTATTAGATAGAAGCACTGAAGGAATGTTTTTGGATGTTGTTTGCGGCTATCTGATACATGCAAAAACCCATCACCGTGGTTAAGAGTCTCCAAACCTGAGAGTTTTCCATATGTATGGTTTCTGTTTTTGTGGGATGTAGTGCATGTGCTTGCTCTCCCAGAAAGGTACACTGTATTTATCTTATTGATGTGATCTTAAATTAGAATTAAAATAGTTAGAAGTGAGACTAGCAGACATTTCTTCACACAGAGTTATGAAAGCGTAGTATGCACTTCCTCAGATGCAGAATCATTGCTTTGGTTAACCTGTGAACATAACATGAGTAGCAATGTTTAAACCAATTTAGGAGAAAAAAACTCACCTTATATTCTGAAGAAATACAATATTTCTGGAATGCTGTAGCTCAGTGGTTAGAGCACTCTCTTGGCAAGCGAGAGACCTGAGTTCAATTCCCGGCGAAACCTTGGGCAAGTTTCCTTACTCCACACAGAGCCTAATAATAATCCCTCCAAAACAAAAAACAATAATAAATTGGTCATTTTCAATCTACGACTGTTTGTGGGACATTGCTGTGCGCAATTGGCTGCCGCGTTCGCCCACAAATATACAGTCAATTCACTTTACAGTGTGTTCTGTGAAGCGCTTTGGGATGTCCTCCCGACGTGAAAAGCGCTATATCAAATGCAAGGATTATTATTATTATTGTTACTTTGGAAGTAAGAAAAATAAAGGATATATGGAAAAGGTGGGAAAATAGAATTTGAAGGTCTGCAAAATACACAGCCAATCTACTTTACAGTATATCATGTGAAAGGCTCTGAGACATCTTGAAGAAGTGATAAGTGGCTGTATCAAATGTCAGGATTATTTATTAATAAACTGGCAAGGTAGGGCTGAATGACCTCCTCCCATTCCTGTGAGTTCTAGGTTACCTAGATGAGCAACTTTTTTTTTAGTTCTTTCAGCATTACAGCAAGTACTTTGAGATATCCTCCTGACTTGAAAGGTGCTATATAAATATAAATTGTATAATATTGTGTTACGATAACATTAATGTTACTATTACCATAATTAATCAACTTAAAACCAGAAGTTGTTTACCTCGAAATTACTATAACTTGAATAACAAAAAAAAATATTTATTCTAGTTTTAATATATTTGTATCATGAATAAAATACTGAAACACTTTATTTACATGGCATTATATCACCATACTATTTTGGAAGCGGGAGAAAATATGGCTCAAATTAAACTAACGATTGACTTGCTCATAGCATGTGTCATTATAGCTTTTAATCTCAAATATTTGTGAACAAGATTTACAAGGTTTGAAAGTGCACTTGATGGTTTCAAATTGTTATCTTCATTTTATTCTTAATTTTCAGCAATTAGTGATCTCCTCGGAAAAGTATCTCTCGATGTCTGTCTTGAGGCTGCAAAACTATTGATGGAACACGGCAGGTCAGTGAAATGTCTTCACAGGGATTTGTGAAGAATGGTTTGTGTTGGATGTAGAATCATCCTGCGCTGCATCATATCTGAAATTAACATGTGAGCAACTTGTTAGGGAGACAATCTTTGACAGTGCATAATTCCATTGCCAACTGGTCACAAGAAGATGGGAGTGTTTAGAACTGGAATAGGATATTTTAAGTGGCCAGTCCCAAAGCAGACTGTATGTAAAAGTATTATTTACTCTAAGTGTTAACTCCATGTACTGAAGCATTGAAAATTGAATCTTCAAGTAATAATAGTAATAATAATAACAATAATAATCCTTGCATTTGATATAGCGCTTTTCATGTCTTCTAGATGTCTAAAGCGCTTCACAGAATAGACTGTAAAGTGAATTGACTGTATATTTGTGGGTGAAACGCGGCAGCCAATTGCGCACAGCAGCGTCCCACAAACAGTCGTGGATTGAAATGACCAATTTATTATTGTTTTGTTTTGGAGGGATTATTATTAGGCTCTGTGTGGAGTAAGGAAACTTGCCCAAGGTTTCGCCCTGACGGGAATTGAACCCAGGTGTCTCACTTGCAAGGCGAGTGCTCTAACCACTGAGCTACAGGACAGATAGTTATCCAAGTGCCATTCTTAGGCAGTGAGTGCTGGCAGGCTACATGGCCGTGATACATGGCCTTTTCCCACCCATCCATACATATGTACTTGGCACCAGGGCACACAGAACCTCCCCATTCTCTGACACTGAGTCTAATTTTTCTGCCAACTCTTTCCCACTGTAGCTGTACACTAACTCAGCAAAAATCATGGATGAAACCTGAACCGTCCACAGGTGGATATAACAATTGCATGACACCAGACCGCAGATTCGCACTCCTTCACTTAGCTCACAATTACCAAAGTAAATTCTTAAAAGGCTGTAAAACAAAAATATTCCTCTGCCTCTATTATTTTTTAAATGCATTGTTACTTTAATTATTAATGTAGTGATTATTTCCTAATTAATTCAATGGCCTTCAACAGGGATGCTCTGTCCTTTGACTTTCTGACAACTCTGTCCAAGCAGTTTGAAACTTCTCATGATATTGGGAAGATCCTTTTAATACACCTGTTGCAGCTGCTGCAGAGTGGCCAGAAGCTTGCTGCCAAGCACAAACTGGAGGATATCATTGAAGGTAGGAAATGTGTTGGCATATCTCAGTGTGGCAATAATTTGGTAGCATGTTTAAGCTACGTGTCTTTTTTTTATTCCGTCTTATCCTGGAGACCACTTCCTTCCATCCTTTCTCTCAGTGGGACAGCAGGAACGTGTAACATGTATTGGTACTTAATAACCTCATTGTCTGCAGGTCATTACGCAGGGAAGAGGATTTCACCTGAGATTCTGATTCAATTTCATATTGTTCTGTGGGGAAGAGCTGCAAAGAATTTTGAGGTAAGGCTTTAAATTCTGAAACTGAAAACTCTGCAAGAAAAAGCCATTTATAAAGTGATTTTCCCTCTTATCGTTCAGAACTCATCACACTCTAGAACCACACATTACTCTAGAACCGATTCTCCGGAACACTGCCTCACTCTAACTTTTGACTCTGAGACATCTGAAAGTGGCATTAATATTTTAAGGTCAACTGGTCACCAGCTACCAAACAGTAACCATATTTGATTTCTGTTTTGCAGGCACAGAACTATGCTGAGGCTCTCCAATGGTACAATTATTCTTTAAGTTTTTATCCTGCTGGACAAATGGACCAGAACTTGGCCAAACTGCAGAGAAATAGGGCATCCTGCTACCTGCACCTAAAACAGCTGGGAAAGGTAATGTTACAATAATGTTTGCTTTGAATAGAGATGAGAAAATTATACATATCACCACATATACAGCTGGGAAAGGCACTTCATGTCAGTGCCACAGAAATTGGTCAGAATTGCAGGGGTTTAAATTCACAGGTAGAGATATAGGGTGATTTGGAAGTACACCCCATGCCTATGGGTGTTGTCACTAATAGGGAGCACACAGATGGTGAAGAGGAGTGTACTTAGGATAGAGCCCTGAGGAATGCCACACTTTACAAGGATGGGACATGAGCCATTAGAAGAGTTATATTAAAGTTCCTGGATGAGATAAGACTGAAACCAGAGGACAGAGGCATGAAGTTGCAGCAGGGAGGAGAGACAGTGGAAAAGGATGGAGTGGTCAATGATGTTGAGGAGAACAAGGAGGCGATGGGAGTCCTGGTTGAGATAACGTTGTTAATGACTTTGACCAGGGCAGTGTCGGTGATGTGAGCAGGGTAGAAGCTGGATTGAAGGGGCTCAGAGAGAGTGGTGGAAGACGAAGGAGTCAAAGTTGGAGGTGATGATTTGGTCCAGCACCTTAAAGGACGGACACATTGAAAATGGTTCAGGAGCCAGAGAGCACGGAAGGTCCAGTGAAGGTTTCTTGAGTGGGAGGTTGATGATACCAAAGGTAGGGGAGTGGATTAAGAAGGGTGGAAGCTCATATGCATTATGTACAGTTGCACAGACTGGTTGGATCGAATGGCCTGTTTTGGTGCAGTACAGTAATTCTATATTGGTTAATGAGACTTTTCCAAACTTTGTATCTAGGCTAAAGAGTCTGTAAAAGAAGCAGAGCGATGTGATTCAGACAGCATCTTCACCCAGTTCAGTGTTTACAAGATTGCCATTTTGGAAAATGACATTGAAAAAGGTAGATGCTAAATACAAGTAGATTAACTTGTGGGTTAAAGGATCTATAGGAATCCAAGTCTACATTTCACATACAACAACTACTTGCATGTATATAGTGCGCTTCACGTAGGATAATGTTTTGGAGCACTTTACAATGGCAGAGATTGATGACGAGCTCAAAGGAAGGAGAGAGCTAAACAGATTTATTCACAGAGTTAGGTTCTGTGTCCGTGGGCGCATAGCAATATTTTTGTGTTTCCAGAAACAAACTGTCAGAATCATTTAGAATCCTATGTTTTAAATTGTGTAACTGTATTACTTAATTTCACTATATTTTAATTACAATACACTTTAAATGTAAAAATTCATACATATTTAAAACATAATACAACCAGAAATGTATGTCTTTCTGTATCTATGTGTGTCTCTGTGTTTGTGTCTGTGTGTGTGTGTGTGTGTGAATGTTTATGCGTGTTTCTGTATCTGTCTATCTGCGTATGTTTCTGTATCTCTCTTTGTTTCTCTGTATCTCTCTCTCTCTCGCTGAAAGCGGGGTCTCTTTGGAGCTGAACTGGCTCCAAGGTGACAATGAAATGTCGGAATCGAGACAGCCCTCTGGCTGTGTCGGTAGTCCACAGTATTCCAGGGCACTCACTCTAATAGCAGCCCAGCCTGGCTCGTTAGCAGGACCTACCAGGGCCGACCAGTCACTGGTGGCAGGGAATCCTCCCACTTAGCTCCTGTTAACCCGGTAAGCCAAAACCCTAACAGATAGCGTGGGCGCAGCTGGACAAGCAGGAAAGCCTAGACTATGAACTCAAAAGTCCTTACAGGGGCCTTTAACTTCTGACTCAGAGGCAAGCATTCTACTTACTGAGCCAGACTGATGCATCTTAGTCCTCATCAGGAGGAATATTGACATCACTATTTCATTGTGTAAGGATAGAGATGTGGGCGAGTTTGAATATGTAAAGGATGTACTTTCATGCTTTGCAGCTGTGCAAGCGGTGATAGCTATGGGTCAGCTTGCAGAGAGGCCTGTGCAGTGTGTGAATAAGGTCCTAGTGGGTCATGTCTCTGCCACCGATTTCCTGAGCCTGGCAGCACAGATTGCTTTAGAGGTAAAGTGCAGAATATACATTCATCATTACTATCGTATTACATTGTTTCCTTCCTTATTATCGCCAGAAGCTTACAAATTGTGTGAGGGTCAAGTGGGAAAATGTGAGCCAACAGCTGGCATTGATGCAGCCATTGCAGAAGAACAAAGGCTCACCTACATCTATCTGTACCTGTGTTTGTAGAGACCAACTTTTGTGATGTTTCTCTAATGTTCAGGTAAATTGAGATGTTGAAGACTGGGACAGTGGAGACCTCCATTTCTATTCAAACTCCCCAATGTTTTGTGTGTCAGTGGGTCTAGGGAGTTTCATATATGAGCTGACAAGTTCTGTGTTTTATTACACTTTTAACACATTGTAATGTTGAAAAGATACTCAAAACAACAGAAATATTTTAGTATTAACCCTGGTGAAATATTTCCACTATATATATTTTAGAATAACCAGGAGGAGGCCGCCAGAAAAGCATTTGAATATTTGTGTCAGCATTCCCAATATTGTAACCAAGTCTTTACAGCTCTCAGGTAAGATGCCTCGGGTGTTGAGGTGCGCTATATGCATGTTATTGAAGACAGATATTCTGTCAACCGAAATCTGAAGGATTTATAACACAGTATTTGAGATCCATAAAATTGCAACCCACATTATAATAAGGTGCCATGTGATGTTGCTAGCATCATAATAACCTGGAAGTTGGCCTTTATATTAAGCTAAAATGTTAGAGATGTGACCCCCAGCACCTTGTTCTTATACTGTATATGTGTCTGTGACCTAACCCATAGCAATCATTGTTTGCACAGCTGCAAGGCAAGAAAATATATCCTTACCTATTCGAACTCCCCAATGTCTCTATCCTTACACAATGAGTCAGAAAGTTGTGGTTTCAAGCCCCACGTCGGGACTTGGAATCATATAGTTTAAGCTACACTCCAATGCAGCGCTGGGAGTGTCCTTCGGATGAGATGTCAAAATCAAGGTCCATCTGCCTGTTTGCTATAGGCGAATAGGTGGCTTGACCTATAAGAGAAGGGAGTTTCTCCCAGTGTGCTGGCCAAAAATCCCTCAAATAAAATTGGTCACTCACTGCGTGGGTTTTTGTGGGGCATTGCTGTGTACAAGTTAGCTGCCGTGTCGGCCGCAAAAAAATACAGTCAATCCACTTTACTGTATATCCAGCAAAGTGCTTTGAGATGTCTCGATGACATGATAAGGCACAATATCAAATGCAAGTAGTATTATTTGGGAGGGAGAAGGGATTGCTCTTTCAGACCAACCTAGCACAGATACGATGGGCTTAATGACTTTCTTCTGTGCTGTAAATTTCCATGGTTCTATGACAGTGAAGGTGTATCTTGAAATTGTTGAACTGTTTGTTTGCAAGTATTACAGTGTAACTACAAGTTTATCACCTGATTTATCCTAAACAGATGTTTGATTCGCCTTGTGCCCTCTGTTACAGACAACGATGATAAAGAAATCAGGTAACTTTGGCCGGTTCCACCTGCTGTACTGCACCTCCCTGATCCCCAATGGCCGGGGAGGGGGCAGAGGGAGGGGGAAAGGAGAAGACAATTTCTGATTAATTTAACATCAGTGGCCAGTCACAAATCTCTGTCATCATGTTTAGGGTAATCCTGTGCTGTATTCAGGACAATTTTCTTTTGAAGAATAAGGAAAGTCAAACTGAAAGCAGATAATTTGACTTTTTTCCAATCAAAATGTGTGCTTTTCTTTAGAGTTGACAATCCCTCAGCGAGATAATGTTGTTCTTGAATATATTGAAGAACGCTTGGATTGCAGCATAGGCAGTGATGAGGCCAACTGATCACAAGGTTAAATTAATCAGGTTGATGATTCAGTGGGGCAGCTCCCACAATCCTAGAAGAAGAGCCAAGCTTCCACCTCCAATGTTTTTTTGGGGGGCAGGGGGAGAGAGAAAGATCGGAGACATGGCTGACCTTCAGCTGCAACCTGAGCTAGTGGTTGGAAAAGCCCTTCCTCTCCCTTGGAGCAATCAAGGATTCCCTGCAGAAAAGATTACGAGATTCTTCTGGATGAAGAAGGCCCATCGATCCATCCAATTTCATCCTATCTGTCATCCCCTCATTACTGCATCAAGCTGCTTTTTAAATGAATGGTATAGGTTAGGGAAGAGCTAGTGGTTGATTTAAAGGGTGCTCCCTTTTTTGCCAAAGTGAGTCAGGAGAGAAGCAGCTTTTACGCTTTCAGCACATGTTTAGCTGTAGTTGTTAAATAAAATTTGGTTGAACGTCATATCTGCTCTCAATTACTATTACTCCAATATCCAACAGTCGCTGAACACATATAGGAATAACTAAAATTCTACAAATAGTCAATAATTATTTTAGGAGTAATATGAACTCATTAATGATACCTTTATTGTCTCTTTGGCTCTAAATGCCTTTAACTGTTTGTGGGACATTGCTGTGCGCAATTGGCTGCCGCGTTCGCCCACAAATATACAGTCAATTCACTTTACAATGTGTTCTGTGAAGCGCTTTGGGACGTCCTCCTGACGTGAAAAGCGCTATATCAAATGCAAGGATTATTATTATTATTATTAACTGTTGTTCTTTGCAGATATGAACGACTGGACCGTCTCCTCACTTACTTGAATACTGGTATGTGCAAAATGAGGATTTGGTGTGTACAAAATGAGGATTTTAAGTTCCATATTCTAAAAGGTAGAAAGACTGAACCTCAATAAATATATTTGTAACATGATCACAAAATATAAGCTCAGAAGATACTGTTTTATTTTACTCAGATGGTATTTAATGACTATATTAGAACAGGTCGCCAGAGAGGCCAGAATACTGGATATTAAAAAGCAGCTTGATGCTGTGATTGGAGGTGGTAGAGTGGGTTTTCTAGATGGATAAAATCCGATGAAATCCATCTGATTTTATCCATCCAGAAAACCCACTCTACCACCTCCAATCACAGCATCAAGCTGCTTTTTAATATCCAGTTTTGTGATCTTGTGATTCCATGACCTTTGCCAATGATGCCCATTCCTTTGTGCCATTACTGTGTGAAACCTATAGTTACCGTGTAAAAGGTTTTGTGTTTTTGCAGCTCATAAGAAATTGACTGTGCATCTCACTGGGGAGAACCTGTCTCTGGAATTGAAAAACAGTGAAGCCAATTGGTTTAGGAAGATAGGTAAGGAATGAATAGTCCATACTAAAGCTCCATCACCTCTTTTAAGGTGGAAATTCCACTACTGGAACTCCATCACACAATCCCTTCGCCTCGCTTCCTCCCTTGCCTCCTTCAAGGCCGGTCTCAAGACCCTTCTCTTCGATCGTGCCTTTGGTCTCCCTCCCACCTCTTTGCCTTCCCTCACCCCTACACCACCTCTCCCCCATGCTCGGGCCCCAACATCTGAATGTTCAGCGCTTTGGGATGTTCTCCCGACGTGAAAGGCACTCTATAAATGTTATTTTGTTCTTCTTGTTGTACTCACAAAGTCTGAAACCTGCTCTTCAAAACTTCAAACGAATTCCAGAAAAAGTCCTTGTTACTTTATAACATTGGAACATTAAAATTCTGCCATGAGAGTAGATCATGGGACTCCGCACACTGGATAATAATAATCCTTACATTTGGTACAGTGCCTTATCAAGTCGTCGAGACGTCTCAAAGTGCTTCACAGTATTTACTGTAAAGTTGATTGGCTGTATTTCTTTGTGGGCGGGCGAATATGAGCGCCAGTTTGCACATAGCAATGTCCCACAGAAAGCTTTGGAGTGAGTGACCAATTTTATTTGGGGGATTGTTGCCATGATACTGGGGGATCTTTAATGCCCACCTGAAACATGCATACACATCCTCAGTTTTAACATCTGATCCAAACGATGGCACCTCCGACAATGCAACACCACCTCCAGCACTGCATTGAAGTGTCAGCTTTTGTGAGTTCAAGTCGCGATGTGAGGCTTGAATCCATAATCTGACTCAGAGGACGGAATGCTATCACTGACCTAGGCTGAGCTTGAATAAGTAAACATTGTGGATAATTAGATAGCACACAAAATACAAATTGCCTCAGTACTAACAAAAATATTGTTCCATCAAGAATTATACTGTCACTATAGTGCCACACTGTGTCAGTTATTTTCTCTCTCTATCACTCACCCGCGTTCGCCCACAAATATAGTCAATTCACTTTACAGTGTGTTCTGTGAAGCGCTTTGGGAGGTCCTCCCGACGTGAAAAGCACTATATCAAATGCAAAGATTATTATTATTATTCCTTTCTCACTGACTGACTCTTCCTTTGCCTTTTGTTCCGTCTCTTTCTGTTTTTCCTTTCTCTTTTACAAGTGTGAATGGAGACTGGATTTTCACTGGAAAATAGAATGTTGAGGGGAGACTTGATAGAGGTTCTATTTAAGTTAACATAGGGAGAGGATGGGAGCAATCATCCAGGGAATTGTTAGGATGTGGAATTCCCTGTTGGTCAGCCAGAATCCATTGACTTTTAAGAATGAACTCGATAGATGGCTAAGAATAAATAATTTTCAGGGGTATGGGGAATATTTTTAGTTTGGCTGAGAGTTTGATGTGTAGAAACCCATCACCGTGCTTAAAAGTATCTTAACAGGACTGAAAGTTTCATGTATGTATAAAAATTGTAATAATCCTTGCATTTGATATAGCGCCTTTTATATTAAAAACATTAACCATTAATCAGCTAATTCTCTGCATTTCTTTTTAAGCTTGGAATTCAGCTCTGCAGTGTGAGGACTGTCCGAGTAGAATGAGAGAATTCTTCATGCTTTCCTACCAGGTGCGTTTCTTGCTGTTTTCCTATTTGTTACTAAATGGAGGTGGGATGTTAATTAAGTTTCATTTATAGTAACCATATGTTAAGTTGTATTATACATTGTATAAGACATTCAGCAAATAAAATCAAGAGAGAAGGCCAGTTGCATTCAGCCAGTGGCATATATATCTTATAAGAATTTAATCACATATGCAATAAGAATTCAAAGACAACAGCTTGTATTTATAATGTGTCGTTTATGTAAGAAAACATAATAATAAAATAATAATCCTTGCATTTGGGGTGATAGGAGAGAGGTGACCAAAGGCATAGTTAAGAAGCTAGATTTGTTGATGGGTATTGAAAGCCGAGAAGTAGGGATTTAGGGAGAGAATTTCAGGGAGCATGGGAAAATAGCTGAAAGCACCAATATCTCTGAGCGTTTTAACAGTGGGGGAGCTGATTCCAAGCCAGATAGAGTGGGGAGGTGACTGTAATTGATTTGTGATTTAGGTCACAGAGTAAGCTCTTCCAAGTGTGATCTAAAGATGAACAATGAGGTGACGGGGTGGAGACTTTGAGGCAGAATGTTCCAGTCTCTGGCTTAGGGCAGAGGTGGGTTAGTCGACATTTGGTTGGGGTGGTGGATATTCATACGGATGATAATGGTTGTGAGGGACAAGGGAGAAATGGGGGCAAAGAGTGTAGGGTGGGGGGCAGTAGCAATTGTGGGGGTGTAGAAGACATAGGGGGAAGACTGGGGCACAGTGGGGGAGGATTCAGCCAAGTGGATGTTGTCTATTTTAGATACAATGATGTTCAGGAACTTTTCACACTTGCCGTTGGAGGTGAGGATCAAGGAAGCTTGAAGGGATGCTCAGGTGAGCTGATGTACGGTGAGAACAGGAGTTTGGGATTATTTTTGTCCTAAAGGAAAGATGAGGGTTGAACAAAATGCTGATATTGCACTCTGGTTCTGTGAGCTGACGTGAGCAGCTGGGGGGAGGTTTTAATTCATCCTAAATAAGAAGTCTAGTTCTTTTTGCTTTTAATCTGCTTTTCTCCTATCCAATCTCTTCACCTCATCACATCTCACTGAGATAACTGGCTTCCAGCTGCCGCAAACATGACCTGCTCTTCATGTGTTGGACAGTGAATGACAGTGCAGTTGTCACAGCTAAGCTGAGAGCGGAGCTGGACTCAATCTGACCAGATCTTCAGCCAAACACCTTTGTCCTTCAACTAGCATCTCCGGTATTGTGGCCCAGGGCTAGAGGTGTGAACGTGGTTGTCTTCAATAACTCTTCTAATGAAATCATGTCTTCAGCTCTCACAGATGCACCCAGTTGACAAAGGTGTTCTGATTGGACAGAAGACTTGCTTACTAATGGCAGCAGCAGCCAGTCTTGAGATGGGTCGAAAAGCACCAAATACGTCTGAGCAGGTAGGTCAGCTCCAACTAGCTACGGTGAATCAAAAGCAAGTAATTACCAGTGAGTTTGTGTCAGGTAAATACAGTGAACTGATTATAAAACTGGCTTATATCACCAAACTGTCAATATCAATATCTCAGCCACTTCCCATTGCAAAGTGAATCTCATCACTCCGCTTATAACATTGAAGTCACATTCTACACATCCCCTTAAGTAAAATATTGGATATATCATCGAAGCAAACGTACCTGTTACCGTGGAAAAATGTCTCTGAGCCACTCAGCCTGCTGCACTGGGTCCCCGAAGTTAACTAATTATTCAATATCAACCAATTACTAGTGAATTAGTATTGACTAAGTACTGTTGAGTTTGTGACAGTGGTTTCCTTCAAGTTAGCAATTTCCAGCCAGAGGGATTAATAACTGCATTATAAGCGCATTTCTCTGGAATGCTCCCTGTAGGCACCACACTGGCTTGCACTGACTGAGGTAAACCTCCACAATGCTTTATTCACCTAAAGTCAATAAACCAGAAATATTTATGCTGGACTTGGTTTCATGTAACAAAATGATCATTTTACACTTTTAGATTGAGCGTCTCACTCAGGCACAGGAGCACATTGAGGTTTGTTGGGAAGTTTGGAGGACACTGAAATCCACAGCAGCAGGTCAGTGGTTACAGTAGCCTGAAGTAAATATCCTGGGATATGTTATGTCAGACAGTGAATACGCGTGTAAGTGTTTGGGATACAAGGCTGAGGAATTGAGGGCTGGGCTGCTGGAAGCCCAGACTTGCCAGCAATTCCAGTAATTCTGTTACTTCCCGACCCCCTGCTCACTCAGGTCCTAATCCCTAATCCCTGACAGTTCAGCTCCATGGGACGTTCTCCCAACGTGAAAGACGCTTTACAAATGTAATTTTGTATTGTATTTGTATTGTACATGTCTTTCAAACTCTGGAAACACCTGAAAAGTATTTAAAGACCTAGAGAGGGGGTGAGACTGAGGTGTAAAAGGAAGGATTTCCAGAGGTTGGGAGTGTAGCAGCTGAAGGCTTGGCTGTTGATGAAAGAGTGACGGGGGGCAGGACAGAACATAAGTCTTGTGAGGAGTTTGTGGGGCAAAACATAGCTTTGTATAATATCGTGGAATGTCATTAAGCACAGAGGAAATCCACCTACACCTGCAGTTGATGATTCTTGCATTTGATATAGTGCCTTATCACTTCTTTGAGACATCTCAAAGTGCTTTACAGAATATACTGTAAAGTGAATTACCTGTATATTTTTGTGGGCGAAACAAGGCAACCAATTGCACACAGCAGTGTCCTACAAACAGTCGTGGATTGAAGTGACCAATTTATTATTTTTTTAAGTAATTATTACCCCCAGAAAAGCGATCCACCAATCACTAACAACCAGTTCCTACTTAATGCTGGGTAAACAGAGGAGTGTGGTTTAAAGAACCTTGCCCAACAATTTGCCCTGCCGGGAAGCAAACCCAGGTCTCCTTCTAGCGAGGGGAGTGCTCTAACCACTGAGCTACAGGACTCCAGTTACCATTTCACTAAGGTTTTCAATGTAATGTTTCATGAATCCCTCATGAAGAAGATATGGAATTATGCGGCCAAATCTTAGGTTTTATCAGGATATGTAATCCATCTCCAAAATCCATGTGAAAAGTGTTTCGAAACTCACCAAGCCCTTTCAAAAGAAGGGTACAACAAGAACAACAACTTGCATTTATATAGCACCCTTCATGCATGATAGTGGCACGGAGTGCTGAGGTAAAGATGGAGGACAAAGCAAAGTTGTCCATTGTCATCTACCTCATTTGATGTATTTATCAACGATGTATTAAATTGCACAGAGACAATGGATTTGGAGTGTTTGTTCCTGGCATTTCCGATAGAATTATTGCTCTTTTTATGGTTCATGACGTCTTATAATAATCACTGCTTTATCTTATTAGGTGATATCTCTAAAGACCCCACAGAGACTCTGTTGTTGCTGTATGAGTTTGAAGCCAGGGCGAAGCTGAATGACTCGGATATAGATCACGTGTTGGAGCGAGTTTTGCAGCTTCAACAAATAGAGCCTAAAACACTGGAAACGCTGGCCTGTAAGTGTTCCCTTGTAAGGTCTCATCCTTCAGGTATAAACTGAATGTGATAATGGCTTTAATCTGTCAACTGGACGATCAAATGGCTACAGTCTGGCTACTAGTCAGCGAGTAAGTGAAATGTTTGGCAAGAGTTTTCGAATCTTAAGGAACAAATAGCTACACCTTCAGTATGCAAAGAAAGCCTTCCCTGCTGGTTGATGCTGCCTTTGTGTACAGATGTGAACGACTAAGATGATTCCAGATATCAGGAATTTAAGCTATAAAGGTTAAAGTAGATTTTCCAAAGAAGTCACTTATTTTTGTGTAGATTATAAGGGGAATTTGACAGTGTTAATACGGAGAGATTGTTCACTGATATATGTTCAAAACACTGGGGGAGTAAGAAGGGAGTCTAGGTGAAGTGGGCTTCCACAAAGGATAATATGTGGAATAAATTACCAGAGAAGCTCACTGAACCCGACAGGCTAAATGTATCAAAAGGCAACTAGTTGCCAAGCATGTCATCTTGGAGCCAGGTCAGCTCCAAAGACACCCTGCTTACATACCCCCCATGTGAGGTTGAGGATATGTGAGAGCAAGTAGTCCCATCTACTGTATAATAGTCTTTTATCTTCTTACACACGAAAGCTTTATCCATGGAAGCTCCTGCTCACTACCCGTCAGTCTGCAGGAAGGCCCTGAAGATTGCACTGTCCCTTCAAAAGAAGCAGCCTGATGTTGATGTAACACGGTGCAGGTCAGTAACCACTGAAGCAATATTGATGCTGCATTTGTATTGCCTTTTCATACTGCAGTTGGAATAAGTATCTTTATTTTCTTTCATAGCAAATGTCTGCACAGCCTTATCCAGCTATCACTGCCCACTGGAGTGTCTGACATTGAATCTCAGATCTTGGAGGAAGTGTGGTCTTACTGTGAGGAAGCACTGATCATTATAGATAGCACGGTGGGTAAAAGAAGAAATGAGAATAATAATAATAATAATCCTTGCACTTGATATAGCACTTTTCACATCTTCTTGACATCTCAAAGCACTTCACAGAATAGACTGTAAGGTGAATTGACTGTGTATTTGTGGGCGACACGCGACGCCAATTGCACACAGCAGTGTCCCACAAACAGCCGTGGATTGAAATGACCAATTTATTATTGTTTTGTTTTGGAGGGATTAATATCAGACGTGTGGAGTAAGGAAACTTGCCCAAGGTTTCGCCCTCTGTCTGGAATTGAACTCAGGTCTCTCGCTTGCAAAGCGAGTGCTCTAACCACTGAGCTACAGGACTCCAAAAGGAGAGAGGGTGAAGGGAATGTATGCAGCTTTTGGCCGTGTGCATGTACACATAAACCATTAAGCCATTTTTAACATCTATTTTCACCTAAATTACTATATCTTTTTGAACCCTGTTTGTAGTTTCTTGTCAAATTGTCCTGTAACAAGTTGAAAGACCTTTGCCTCAGAATGACTTGCAGTTAGTGTGTCTGTCTCCGCAGGCAGGTTGCTGTTCCTTTGATATTAGATAGGTCTCTTGTATCATGGCAACCTCACGTCCCACAATCTACTCTTTCCCTTTAGATTAGACTTTAATGCAGTTATTATGTTCAATTATACACTATAATCGTATTCTGGAAAATTGTTATTTTCCTGGCGAATTGTGTTCCATGTAGCAGGAAGAGTATCCAGAGGTGGAAATCCTATGGTTGATGACTCGAGCTTGGAACACTGGTGTTTCTTTGTACAGTTTGGGGAAGTACTCTGAGGCAGAACGTTGGTGTGGACTTGGAATGCGCTTCCTTAAATATCTGGGATCGCTGAAGAACAGCTATGAAGCTCAGGTAAGAAATGTCTCACAGCGGTCCTGAGTCAATGGGGATGTTACACATTTCCTTCCTATTCACTATCTTCTACATTTCACTATTCCAATATAATAATAGAAAAGGGATCTTTAACGCATTTCAAAGTCATGATTCAGCTCCTCTCCGCCTCCTGTTTGGTTCTTTGATCAGAACTAAATATCAAGTGTTGATATAAAACCACAAGAGTTTATAGGCAAGAATATAGCTTTTTAACCTTCATTATTTTTAAGATAATCTGCAATGCGCCATGTGGTGGAAACTTAGATTGGGCAAATCTCAGTGTAATAATCATTGTTCACGTATCACAAGTAAAATAACATTTGAATCTGATTCCATCAAATTTAACCGAGTAATTACAACAACAACTTGGATTTATATAGCGCCCTCCACACCGGACGGGGTCTCAGAGCGCAAATTTCCTACTTCCCCCAATTCTCTGACACAAAAAATAGACTTCAAAATTTCCCCAAATACCTGAGTTATTTTGTGTTTTTTAAAAAAAGATTTTAATGGTCTTAGCTCATTAATGATGACAAATATAAATTGATTCTGTTTATAGATGATGGGACTCTACACAGATGTTTTGGACAGAATGGATAGCGAAAAAAGGGCACTTCCTATTGAAGAGTGAGTGACCCAGGAGCTGGGCGTTGTATCTCTGCAGCTTAGCAACAGTGGCTCACCAGTCAGCATTTATTATAAATTATTCATTTACATCTGTAATTTGAGTCGCCAAATTCACATTGATTTTACTGCCAATTGTGTGGAGGGAATGTCTGAGAAGATCTGAGATTGCTCACAGGTTTAAAAGCTGCAGGTGCAACATGGGCTGATATATGTAACAGATGGTTTGGTTAGAATGGCTCATCATATTTGGCACAACAACTGGGACATTTGCAATTAATTTTTTTTCAAATCATACTGTAAGGAAATGTTTGGAAGTTATTTTAACAAATTTGGGGTCAAAAAATTTTCAGCTGCTTGTTTTCTCACTGCCTTTTTTGACTTGTTTACATAGGCAAATGTTCTGTTCAGCGCTTTGGGACGTCCTCCCGATGTGAAAGGCGCTCTATGAATGTAATTTTGTTGACCTCTGTTGCATTTGCAATATTTGAAATAAAGTCAAACCTTTCATTTAACAAATAACTTTCATGTTGATTTGTAAAAGCATTGTTGCTATTATGTCAGTCTGGCTCTTGCCTTTGAGCCAACAGTTTGCTGGTTTGAGCCCTGTATCCAGGCTCATATTGCAGGAGTGCTGCATTGTCTGAGGTGCTGTACTTTGGATGAGATGTTGATCTGAGGTCCCATGTCCTGGTTTAAGTGGACTTTAAAGATCACTTGGCACTTCTTAAAAAGAGGGCGATACCTGGTGTCGTGGACAAGTTTCTCAAAATAAAATTGTTCATTAATGGCTGTTTGTAGAATATTGTGGGTGTTGGCTCAGCTGCCACAAGAAACCAGTCTCATGGAATGTTACAGAACATTGAGGTGGTGATGTAGATTAATGATCTCAGGATTTCTAAACTACATTTAGATGTAAATAATCACTAACAAGGTTCATGCTACAAATTTTTGTTACATTGATAAACTGAAGGAGAACCACAAAAGGTTCCATTTTTTGTGTTCATGTATTTTAGCCACTTGATGAATACTATTTACCATTTAAGTGTTTTTTCAACCAGTTCTTGGTTTCCTGGTAAATTAAATGGAAGCTGCCACAATCAAACTCAGATTTATTTAAAACAGGTTTTTTTTTAATGTTCAGAGCTGATTTTTTTTTAAATAAACAGGAATAAAATATCAGTTCTCCTCCCAATATTCTAGCACTTGGAATCCCAAACCTGATCCACAGAAAATTGAATCTGAAGTGATGAAGGGCAAGTAACACAAAACATGAAATATCTGTCAGCAGCGGGAATTCCTCTGCAGTTCCAGGTTTGGAGACGATCAGCCCCCAATTATCAGGCTAAGAAAGGCCTTAACGTTTGTTCCTGTGTTGCTGCAGACGTAGGAAACAAATGGCATCAGGGTAAGTCATGTACTGCAGGCAGTATCACAGCTACATCATTGGTATAAAGCTGGTGCTGAAACTCCAGGTAGGAGTTGGGGGGAAGAAGACATAAAACAATTGATACAGCAGCAAGTGACCAACATCCCCAAGCAAATCAAGATTTATTCAGCCACTTTTCCCAATCACTGGTGGAACACGGTAACCACGCACATGGGAACATACCCAAACAGAAGTTGGTAAAGCATATCTGTAGTATTGGATTGTTGTACAGTAAATGCAGGTGTGAGCAGATATGTGCAATGTACTAAATTATTATTGAATTAACTCAAGTACACAATACCAAAGAAGTGAAAACAAATGTTTTGAACAGAGTTGATTGCCAATTTATAATAACAGTAGCTAAGATACAGCTACATCATTGCTACAGGTCTTTGTTGGGCCTTGGTTCTTGTTGGCATACAATAGTGAAAAGCATGAATAAAGAATATGTTCCTATGAGTTTTCTCTCTTGTTATCTCAGTAGCAGATAATCCGTGCTAACAAGGGTCTGGGAGCAGATACCTTCTCAAACCATGACCAGGATGCTTCTCGTAACCAGAGACTGCAGTGACTTTAGCTCCTGACACTCACACATATAAAAGAAGCTGTGATTGAATTGTACAGAATTGATTTTTTTTACCCCCATCACTGTACCCACAATAGTATTTGAGAATCTGGTTCATAGATGCATCGATTGCAGAATATAGCTCTATAAAATATTCCCATCAGTTTGAAGTACTGGATGCTGTGCCCCAAAACATGCATTGAATGAAGACATCAGTTACCATGCCATTTACTTTACATATTCTAGTCACTTAATTTCCGTGTATTTTGAAGCGTTCATTGCTGTGTGTGCTGGGCTGGCTGAAGATTTGCTCCTTAACCCATGTGGTATCTGCCTTTGAACTGAAAACATTTTGAGATTGATGCAAAAATAAGAAAATTATTTGATATGGCGCCTTATCAAGTCTTCGAGAAACTCAAAGCACTTCACAGAATATATTGTGAAATGAATTGACTATTTTGTGGGTGAAACGCGGCAGCCAATTGCACACAGCAATGTCCCACAAACAGCCATGACTTGAGTGAATTTATTATTTTTTAAAGGAATTATTTATTACCCCTGGAAACATGATCCGCCAATCAACTAACAACCAGGTTCCTACTGACTGCTGCTAAACAGAGGCGTGTGGAGTAAGGAAACTTGCCCAATGTTTCGCCCTGCAGTGCAAGTACACAGAAAGTATGAAAACCCAAACAACATGAGGCGGGGAAAGACCACCAACAGTGGATTCAGTAAATCCTAATCTTTGCAGCACAGTTACAAAAATCTGCAAAGAGATACCCAACAGTAAGATAGTGTAAGTATGTAAGTCACCATGTTGTAGGGATCCTTTACTTGTGTACAAATGCTACACCCAAGACTATTTGAAAATAAATGAAACAAAACAAATAAGATTATGAAATTAAAAACATTATAATGGATTGGCAATCTTATTGAAGTCTGAAAGAAACTGCATGGAATTAACATAATCAGTGTGAACGTCTTCACTGTCAACCTGTGTTCCAAACCTAGAGGTCACGCCTTCAAATTGTAGAGAAATCACTACAGGCTGCATTCCTGTGCCTGGATCAGTGTCATCTGGAGTTGTCTTCCAGGTAATCCTGTTTGTGCAAATAGCATCCACTGTTCAAGAGAAATCTAGACAGTTTAAGGAAGAGAGGATTAGAAGCTACAGACTGAACCTTAATTGCTGTGTTTCAATAGGAATGTGCAAGGGAATATTAAATAATGCACACGTTGGTGGAGCCTTAACTCTTCTGGAATTTGCTTGCTCAGAAGTCAGGGACAAAATATTCTCACTATGAACTGCAATGATTAGAGTACCTGAAGAACCTTGTTTTATCCTTCACCTTCAGTACAGCTCTTTTCAACTGGTCTCAACAGCAAAGACCACCAGCCCATTGACTATGTGGCTCTTGGTCTATTAATACATCTGTTGTAATGAATAGATAGCCAGTTCAATTTTAAAAAGTCAATTGACTCAGTATTAATTGCTTTATCTGGAATCTAATCCATAGATCCAATACTTTGACGGCTTGTGAGATATTGTGACACAATATTTATGTTCTGAAAAAACTACAAACAGCACTAAAGGTTACTAACAACAGTGGAATGGCACACTGTAGTTATAATCACCCCTCCCTTTTCTCTCACAATCCCTCAAATGCCAGTGTGGATCGAAACAAATGTAAAATACACAATTGAAACTAACAGTGGGAAAACACCCACAAATCCCATTCCATATCAGAAATATTTACTGTTATTTGGTCAAATACTAAAATTGTTTCATTCTAAGCCCTGAGGATTTAAAATATTTACTTGAAAATCAGAGCTTGAAACACAAGTACCCTGAAATCACGGCTATCAACAGAACCAAACCCAGCCATAATCTGCTGCAGAAGGAAAGTAAATGCAAAATAATATAGGATTAATTGAAAGATTCAGTGCATCTCAGACTGTTCATTATACAAAAGCAGAACTGAAGAAGAGGCTTTGTACCAATTTATTCCAATCAGTCAGGCTGCTCCACTCAGCTGTGTGTTGTGGCACCACATTTGTCAGAGTAACTTTATATAGTGTGATGGAAAATAGTAGCTTTGTCAGTATGAAAAGCCAATGGGAAGTTCACTTGCCAACTATTGGCACAGACACCTTGTGAGGATAGAATTAAATAAAGAACTTTGTCAAAAGGGTTCCATTAATACCGATATGAGCATAATGCTTGATTTTATATTTGATTATGTCATAAAGCACAACAATAATTAATAATAATAAACATAAAACCAGGCTCAGAATTGGGTAACAGGCAATAATAGAGGCAGTTCCCAAGTCCAGCAGTGCCTGGGAGATTGTCCCTGCTGTGTTCCCTGAACTTCCTTTCTCTATTTCACTCCATTTACAGAAACATAACCTATTCTAAACAGTGCCTGGGGAACATACTCTGCCAAAGTACCAACAAAAAACCCTCCACTTTCTCAATGTTTATTTATAATCCTATAAAGAGTGCACACACGCTTACAACCTTGCTGCCTATTTTAAGCATTGGTTGCATATTTTTTTTAAAGATCACTTACATGCTGCAGACCAGCCTTCAACCCCTCTTCTTCAGATAAATCGTTATCTGGTTCAATGGCTAACACGGCACACAGTGAATTTCAAGGTCATCATATAAATCTTACACTTGTCACATTCTGATCAGATCTGAGAAATTTTAACTTCTATCTCCTACAAGGTTCAACCACCAGCTTTGTTCCTCTACCCGGAAACAATATTGTGTGGAAATGGCAAAATGCAGATATCCTGAGAACTGTAAATTAAATCCAATTCTAAAAAGCACAATGATTAATATCAATAAATGAGGGGGAGGGGCTTTTAATAAAACAAAACTTGTAAATTGTCAGTGATGCTACATGTGAATTGTATCAGTCTATGTTTCAGATCTTCTTTCACCCATTTTGCTGCTCCACCTCTCACTTAAATCACATTAAGAACACCAAAGAAAATGTAGCATGTCCATGCAGAGACTGTGTTTTGATGTGTAAAACAATGTACAATTTAATACGCTGGAAATTATCATTCTTTTCTCTGCAGTAACACAATCACGGATTTAAATTCTTATTTTCATTCTCCTCCTGAGATGAAGAATGTTGATTGGATAAAAGCACGATTTGCGTGTAATCACAGAGAAGTAACATGGATTTTCTTCGTACCCATCTGCATTAGGATATTTTAAAAAGATCCTTTTTAAAAGATCGGTACCATCGGAATCCTCCGTAGACATCAATTTTTCTATAAAACCATCTCTTTGTCCAGAACACCAAACTCTCACAGTTGATCTTATGATAATAGAAACGTACAAAGTTATTACCAATCCTGGTCCTGTTCCCTGATGATGTTCTTTACAATAATCTGAGCGTATTTCCATTGTCTTTGATGGAATTCCATAAAAAACCATGCAGTATGGAAACAGCCACAGCAACAGTGAGGATTCAGAACAACATAATTAGAACAATAAAACGCGATATGCAACATATCTTAAAAGGAGCATTTTCCTCAACAATTTCTTCTCATTAAAGTTGGGCAAATTTAGAGTTTTTCAGATGATGGGACCCAGATGTAGGGACCGGACTGTTCTTCAATGACCAGTTTAATTTTGTTGTAGATCTCCTCTAATGAGTCTCCCTGTACAATGGCTGTGGAAAACAGAATTATTAGTAGCGATCCGAGTTCAGATCAGGACAGTAGTACTTAATCCAATGGTTGGTACCCAAATAAAACCTTAAAATAAGTTGATTAAAAACCTGCAAAAAAGAATAGTCACAAGTGGCTAAGACCGCAATGTATCCAATCCACCTCCGTTTGAAGGATAGATGGTCTACCAGGACTGATCTTTGCCCACATTGGGTTAGAGACCAATACTACACTTAAAGATTTCAATTGTTTGCCCCCCTCCCAGGATTCAATTTTTCTATCAGAGTTTGAAACTTGTTTGTCATCTACTTAGCTGCGATATTCTGCCAGTCAGTAAATTTGTACAATGTCTTTACATATAGCAGCAACTGGAATATCCACCCCCGATTCCTGAGTAAAAACTGCTTTTCACAGTTTGCTTTGATCATCTACATTAAGAAATTCTTAATAGAAAAATAATTAAAATTTGAATTTCACTAGGTGCCTCAGTCTACCTAACCTGTGTTATTCTAGGCATTATAGAGTGAACAATACAGAATATGTCTACCTGTGAAAAACTCGGCAAATTCCTGCTCCAATTTCATTGCTTTATCAAAGGTTTTAGCTGCCTGTTCATCAGTTTGTCGTTTATTCATCTCCCTAAAAATAAAAAACAGAAGTCGTTCACAATCTAGATTTACCTCACTCCAAACTGAGTCTAATTCCATTTCGGAATTGATATGGAACTAGCTTGGAATGAGCCCAGAGTCTGGAGCAGTCACTGCAAACTACAATGCAATAATAATGACATATTAAATACATATTTTTACTGAACCCTAACCCAAGTGATGCTCCTCCTACCTTTGGGATACCTGCAGAGTACATCAGGACTCGTCTTAATGTACTCGTCCTGTCCCCCACCCTTTCCTCATTTCTCAGTGGCTCAAGCCCTACCTCTTGGCCAGCGCTTTTGGTCATCTTTCGCCTCCCCATCCACCCCTCAGCTTCCACCCCCAGCTTGGGTGCCAAGCCAGATCTGTTAAGTGCCTTGGGAGGTCCTCCTGACATGAAAAGCGCTATATAAATATAAATTTATATTGTATCTACATCTTCCCTCTTGGCAACACTGTCTGCAGACACAGGATTAACTTCCACATATATATGGATGACACACAAATCTACTTTCCCGCTTGCACTCTTGATTCCACTTGCCTGTCCGACATCATGCCTGGATGAGCTACAATTCTTGCAACTCAATATGGAAGACTGAAAGCCATTCTCGGCTTCCACCGACATCTCACTTCTGAATTGCTTTTCTTCACTTCCGTCCCTAAAACCCTCTTTGTTACCTCTCAACTGTGGTTTTCAAATGTACTTCTTGCTGGTCTCCCCAGCTGAGGCTATCAATAAACTCCAAATTATGGGCATTCTCATCCAACAAAACTCGCCAAGCTCGACTACTTCCCAGCTGATTGATGTCAAGGTCCTCAGGTTTATCTATAAATCTCATAATGCCCAGCATCTCTCGGTCTCTGATCGTCTCTAACTCCTTTACTTGCCGTCTTCCCTTTCGACAGGCTAAATTGAACTTCCTGGGTATCCCTGATCTCTCTCTGCCACAATCAGTCTTCAGGTTCTCTATACCCTCCACCTCACCCCTTTCTATCTGTCTTAATAACCTACTTTTTTGACCGTATCTCTGATCACTTTGCATCCTTAACCCCTCTTTTCTGGATATTCCAGGGGGAATTTCTACCAATGTATTCAGTTAGGCTTGTTAATCTGCTGATAGAAGATACCAGGTTAACAAGAAAAAAACACAAGTAAATAGAATTCCAATATCAGAGGGCATTGCACTTACATAAGAGACTGCACAGATCTGGGTTTGATGAAGATGGCGATTGGGTAGAGCATTGCAAGCTGTAACCTCTTGATGGCGTTACCAGACACATCCAGGATGCAATGCTTTCCCTGGGAGGAAGGAAGCAAGAACCTTAATACTAATCGAAAATAATTATTTGTTTGATCCAGTGCCTTCCCACAATGCAGCAACTCAAAATGTTTTAAACAAAGAGTTACTGTGAAGTGGCATATAGAGGCAAATCCAGTGCTAATTGGCAGCATTTAGAGTGAGGTGGGGGCACAGCCGGGCAAATTGGTGAAAGTGAAGAAAAGCATCTTAGTCAGAGATTGGATGTGAGGGAGAAAGGAGAGCCAAGGTTGTGCACTGGTTCAAGCGTTTGAGGCCTGGGAGGTTAAGGTCAGAACCAGAAGTGGAGACGTTGGCAGCAGTAAGGGAGGATGGCTTCCATCTAGTCCTTTTTAGTTGCAGAAAATTTCAGCTCATCTAGGCTTTGATGTCTGACAAGCAAAGGTGATAGAACATCTGTGGATCTGGATCAAGAATGGAAGTCAACCAGCTTCCTCGTATCAATGGCTTGGTACCACACAATGAGTACAGTGAATCGCCAATCAACAACAGTACTTATTCATCCTTTAGCTTTTCTTTAACCAGATAGATTATTGTTTTTAACTATTACGTAATTACCCTCTCAGCGACAGCCCGAACAGACTGAATGCTGGTGCCATACAAATTATCATTATATTGACCAGCTTCGATAAACTTGTTGTCCTGAATGTCCTTCTCCATCTGCTCCCGAGATGTCACAAAGTGGTAGTCCTGTCCATCAACTTCAACTTCACGTCTCAACCTGGTAGTGTCTGTAACAGAAACAGTGAAACCCACAATCTCTGGCAGTACAAACAGCAGCAAGACTTGCTCACATTCACCAACAAGCATCAGGAAATTGATTGCAGGTGGAATCAATAACGAAAATTAATGACCACATAAAATAACGGAGGGAAGAGAAAGGCTTGCAGAGGGTGGAGATTTCTCTTTTCAGCTGGTGCTTAACATAGGCAGTAACCCTTCCCAAATCAAGCTACTGAGAGTTCCACACATGAATGGTTTAGGCTTGTCTGTGCACACTCTCTTCCCAGGGTGGAGATTTGGTTTCTGGAAGCATCTGTTCTTCAGAATGTTACTAGCTTATATAAGTGAGAGGGAACTTTCTCAGACTTTACTTAATTATGGCTTTGGATTCCAAGCTGAGATCAGATATTACTTACGTGGTACGCAAGAGCCAAACTTGTTGGGGAACTCGGATATTAAATCATCGTTTACTCTGTCCTTCGCTGGTCCCAGAATTATTACAGGACGAGAGTAATGAACTGAAACAGAAGTGAGAGATAAAAGGAACAGAACACATGAGATACACAGTGATCAGAAAGTGTGGCTTCATTCAGATTGGGAGCAGGTATGGGCTACACTTTGCACCTTTTGTCTGCCACATTTTACAGGACAGACTTTATGATCCCGTCGGTGATCGGTGCCATTCAGCAGTTACCACTCAACAGGTGCCATTCAGTTACAAGGTGGTTGAATAAAGTGCATAAAAAGCTGATGATTTTTGCTTCTTCAGGTCAGTAGTAACTACCTTGTTTACTCACCTATCTGCCTCATCACCAGAGGCCAGGAGATGTAGCAATGTCCCCAACCAATAGCAGGTCAGAGGGTCGTAGCTGGACAGGGACATGTAGCCTGCCAACATAAGCTGCACATCCCAAGGCCCCTCTCTTGGCCCCTCTTTATATACCTTTAAGCCTGCGGTCCCCACCCCTTCCTCCCTTGTCTGCCATCAAAGCTCGTCACTATACAATAATCCAGAAACATTATCCTGCGCAAAAGGCGCTATGTAAATGCAAGTCATTGTCATTGTGTGGATGCTGCACAGTTTCTGTTCCCATTACTAAATTCATAAGTAAATTAATACTAATACTGAGCTACACTGTTGTCCAGAGCCAATACATGGCAACATTTAGATTAAGCTACACAATCTGTGTACGAGTGAGACTCAAGCCTTTAACTTACTCTCCTGGCGTGTCACTGCTTCGTATGACAGCACGGTATCCTCCTGACCCTCTGTTAGGTGAAAATGCAAACAGTAAGTGACGGCAAGACCAAAATATCACACAAAAATGCAATAATATTTCACCCACAAATATACGGTCAATTCACTTTACAGTTTATTCTGTGAAGCGCTTTGAGACGTCTAGAAGACGTGAAAAGCTCTGGATCAAATGCAAAGATTGTTATTATTATAATAAAGTGATGGCAAGCTAGAGAAATGCACTACAGCTAGTGAGCCTGAGGCCTGAATGCATACTGCAACAATCAGTGTACTGCAGGAGTGCAGCTGAAGCAATCACTGCACACTGTGCCAATGAGCTCGCAAAGTGCCTGATCCTAGCTCTGTCTTTCAGAAGTGCAAAGCCAATCCCGACTAACTCAGTTGAAAAGTGGTTCATCTTAAAAGTGAAAAGCATGTGATGAGAATATCCATTGCATCACCAATGGGGTAAGTGTAAGGGTCAGAGGTCAGTCATGCTCTCGCCCAGTTACAACGTGAAGGTCAGTGTTATTGATACACGGTTTCGGGGGGGGGGGGTTGCAAGCAAGAAGGAGGCGAGTTACTCACTGGAGCTGCTTTCACTGTCACTGGTGTTGGATGTCATACATTCTGCAAAAGAGAACAAGTACCCAATGGTTCAAGATTAAACCTGAAGTAATCAGGAGCTTCTATTCTGTGTGCACGTTTTCACTACTGCCTTCATTGACCCAAACTACCCCCTTTCAAAATGCCCCCAGTTGCTCCCCACCCATTGCTATTCACACTCAGTTCTTCTCTCCTATCACCCTCCCCACCTTATTTCCCTCCTGGAAGCCTCCCTCTGCTCCAGCCTCGCCATCCTTCTCCACATTCATCGCAGCACTCGTCAATGGTTGTTGCAGAGTAGCCACCCCGACTACCCCAGTAGCCAGTTTCTCCACAAGGTTGCCCCTTCCTCCATCCATATTCTTCTCAATCTCTCCATATTGCCCCTCCTTAACTGTCTTCAAATCACACGTGAAGACCTTTCTCTTCGGCCATGCCTATGTTCACCTCCCCTTGGCTCGGCGTCAAGATCCACCGCTGTTAAGCGATCCAGGACGCTACGCCGTGTGAAGGGCGCTGAATAAACGTAAATTGTTATTGTTCTAACTCTGAACCGTCAGCTGTGGTAGAAAATTATCAAATGTTTGGTGGCCTGGAATCTGAGTCACAGGGGCCAGAATCTCCTCTCCTCCCAAGACAGTGGCTAGATTTCCCCCGCCGAAACCAGGGTTAGTCTCCCCCCCCGAAGAGTTGGACTAGAATTTCTTTCTTCTCTCCCCCCCACCCCCCCTCCAGACTGCAGCCCCACTCTTCTCCCCCGCACACCAAACCAGGGTTGGGCAGAGACCTTTCTGCAGGTCTCTTCTGTAATCATAGGACACATGAGACAATTCCTCATTTTGTGATTCTGAGGTTATGGTGTATTCTGTGGTGCATGAGAACGTGTACATCAATCTGGTTTATTGGAAGAACAAGAATTTGCAGAAATTTCCAAAGGAGAGGACTTTGACCAATAGTATAGCAAAGACTTGAGAATTGCTCAAGTTAGTAATAAAAGAGCAGATACAAGAACAGCAAAGATTTCTGACTTGTACATTCATGAAATGCTGGTCTTACACTTACTCAGACTCTTTGTTCCATAATAGTCGTCATTCAATCCAGGGAACTCCTGGATCCAAGGCAGCAAACAGCAAGAATTTAGAGACAGCAGAGATGAGCGAGAAACAGAGAAGGAAAGGAATGAATTAGCAGCGGAGACTCTCGCACGTTGACAGAGCAGAAGGAAAGCAATCGGAACATCCAGGGATAGCTCTAGGACTCCTAGCAAAAGAATTTCCAACAAGCATTTTTGCCATGGCTGCACTTGAAGCAGGCAATGAGGTCTCAGAGCACATTGTACGCTGTTAATCACAGCTTTATATAAATTGCCACATTGCGAAATTACATTGGCAAAAATAGCTTCTTAAAGGGGAGGGGCCCTTTAGAATCATTTTCTGTGTCAGAAGTCCCCCGTCCCCCACCATCTCATCAGCGGAGAACAGGGTCAAGTATACGGAGGATGCCGAATGAAAAAGACAACTGCCCGGAATTCCATCAGCGAGCCCTGGCCATGCCAATTGCTGTATCCACAAAGGTGATTGGATCAAAAGAGGGTGAGTTAGTTGACCAGTGCACAGTGCTCAGACTCCGTCTCCAACTACTTACGGTCCTGGTAGCTGGCCTGGTCCTGCATAACATTCGCTCTGCTCTTGTAGAAAGGAAACTTGCGCGACAATAGGAAGCTCTTTTTACGCTTGGTTCTGGCTGACTGTGAAGGAGAAGAGGAGGATGGGGCACAAGGGAGGACGAGGGAGCTTGATTTCATGCACATCTTCCTATCAACATGCACATCAACAGTGACGTGTAGCAGAAGCTGAAGCTGTTCACTCCTGATTTATTTCTTAGAAAGTAGATGCTGAGATGTGCTTTCCTTTGCCAGAATCAGAACATCCGCACTTGTGGGGTTTGCTCTCGGACCCTTCCAACACGATACTAATTGACCTGTTCTCAGTTCTCACAATCAACTGTGCGCTCACAATCTCATGCTGTACTTTTAAACAGAGGCTACACCTTGTTATTGTTACACCTCCAACTGAAGGGACACTCATAGGCAGGCAGACCAAAATGATGGATACTATAGTGAAGCTACTTTGTGCAAAAGCTAGTTGTTTATTCAGCCTTATATCCAGAATTAATGTCAAGTTACAATTGTAGACTCTACACGCTATGTAGTTCATCTCTGGAATCTCAGGGGCAAGACTGAGATTAAGATACAGTTCACTGTTTACAAAGCCACATTCAACTCTGGATTCTCTCTCAATCATTAACCACAAGCTCACATTTAGAATGAATGTCTGCAGGCAGGAACGAACAGAAGCTCTGTGGGCCTCAGCTGACCAAGAAAACACAAGCACCAGGCTCCCCCTCACTAATTGCAACACAATTCTCCCACATTGAAACCAATCATCAGATAACCCCAGGATTGATGTAAATTGCATTACTCTAGAAACTAGGAAAATGGCCAGTTGTTGGGTTCCAGATTTCCCAAAACCAGATTCTTCAGTCAGGTCTCCCTGTGTCTCAATAGTCAGGAGATCTGACTCCATAATGAAAAATAGGGAATGGGAGCAACCTGACTCAGTGATTTACTGTGAGTGAACGGGATATCATCATATAAAGCAGGGATTGCGAGCCGATTCTACGCAAGCGTAATGCAGTCCGTATGACCCCCACCTCCAGCATAAAACATCACAATAACATTAAGATTTTAATCAGTTAGATTTTTTTTGCAGGACGTCTAATACTGCAGAGCTGTGTAAAAAACACAGGAGCAATCTCGCTTGTTATCCCAGCCACAGTAAAGTTATTTTTCCACTGTGCAGATCATCCAAAACCTATCCAATGGGAATCACGCAGGTATAGAATGCCAGTTGCTGCAATCTCTGAAAATCCAGAAGCTGTGTAAAGTGACAGATCCTAACTGAGGCTAGAACATAAAGTACGATTACAGTAGAATGTAATGTATGAACAGAAATGCAGTGTTGTAACTGGCGGCTCAGATGCCTGGGCTCTCAGTCAATCACACCTTGGAGCCATGATAAGGTCTGATCTACACCTAACATGGTCTCCTATGGGAATAGAAGAGGAAGATTATTGTGCTGAAAGACTTAAGGAAGAGCCTGTATCCAGGTGCATAAAGCTGCTGCCTGACCTTACACAGGTGGCACGGCTCGCAATACCAGCAATCCTAATCCCGAGGTAAGAGGATTGTGCTCAGTGAGTACGCTGTGAATGCAGCAAAAATGCATCTGCTCCACTTGTTGGGAAAGTGTCACACGTTTTCCAAACAGAATAGGGCAACGTAACTCAGATCTCAAAATCAACCGCAAGTCTTTCCATTAATATTTCTCTCATTCTCTCATCTCAACTGGCAGTTAGCCCAGTGGGACTCCACTCCCACAGGCACCTCCTGTAGATGGGAGCAGAAGCACCCGATCACTGGTGCTCGCTCCAGGCATTGCATGTCCTGCTGCACTTACCCCTTTCATTTCAATCACTCCAGGCCGAGCATGGAATTTCACTGTTTTTAACCTCGCTCGCTCTTTCTTTTCAACTCTGAAAGAGGGAAACATAAAACATCAGAGAAGAGCCTTTCCTGTTTATCTGGCAGTAATTAGTAAACTGGGAGTTAGTGGATTTGCAGATCGCTTTCCAGGGGATAATAATCCCCCCCACCTCCCCCCAAAAATGTGGTCACTCAATCCACGACTGTTTGTGGGACACTACTGTGCGCAATTTGGTGCCACGTTTCTCCCACAGAACCCTCAAAACACTTTACAGTATATATAAAGTGCTCTGGGACACTATATAAATGTAAGTTATTGTTATATTTTGTTATAGCTTTGAGAAGTCTTAATGACATGATAAGGTGCTATATTAAATGCAAGAATTATATTATTATATTGATCCTAGGAACAGACACTTAAGATGAAGTTGAGATGTTTCTGCACAAGCCCAGGCTACAGGGTCCATTACCTTTTCTTGCTGGGGATGACACCGATCTGTTCACTCTCACCGTGAGGAGTCACCAGCCGTGCTTGCCACCATTCGTCATCTGAAGCATTGATGACATGGAGGATGTCACCATATGAGAAGCTCAAACCCTGGCTTGGAAGGCAGCTGTCCTTAGTTCTGTCATAGTCGAAGAGAGCCCTGAAACCCACACACATCTTTGTTAAGAGAAACTTCCAGGAGCCAAAGGATCAATGTCATTGAGTGAGATCTTGTGGAAGCCACATTACCACTGCAGCGTGCAGACACGCCCACAAAAGCAAACTCAACCTTGTGCACACATACCACAAACATGCATGCACACACTTAAAACACACAAATATGCAGACACAATCCCTCTCGCCACCTGCTCATTCCACCACCTCCCTGTTCCCAGATCTGTCGCCACACAATAGGTCTGTTGTAAAGAAAAGTCTCACCGGACATAGAGGGATCGTTTCTCGCTGGTTCTCAGGGAGCCCGAGCCCGAGCTCATGCTGCTGTTCATCATCTGTTCACGAAGGTCATGGATCTTGGACTCAAAGCGGCTGTACTCTGCCAGGAGAGGACAACGATCAGAACTGCTGGCAAGTGTGGCACTGTCAGCACCTGCCCGTTAGCAACCCAATGGGGAAAATGGTGCTCAAGATCCTCACCCTTGTCTTCAAATCCCTCCATTCCTCTGCAACCCCTACCTCTCTGACCTCCTGTCTCCTCACAACAGTACCCGTTGCCTTCGCTCCACCGGGTCTGGCCTGCTCCTTGTCCCCAAAATCCTCTACTCCACCATCGGCGGCCGTGCCTTCAGCCACTATGCCCCGAGACTCTGGAACTGCCTTCCTCACTCCCTTCGTCTCGCCCCCTCTCTTCCTAGTTTCAGGTCGCGGCTGAAGACCTTTCTTTTCGACTGCGCCTTTGGTCACCTTCCTCCCCCTCCCCTAACTTGGCCCCAGGATCCGTTACTGTGAAGCGCTCTGAGACGCCGTCCGGCATGGAGGGCGCTATATAAATCCAAGTTGTTGTTGTTGTGGTGTGTGGGGAAAGTGTGTGTCTGTGTGTGTGGAGGGGAGAGTGTGTGTGTGGAGGGCAGAGTGTGTGTGTGAAGGGGAGAGTGTGTGTGTGTCTGTGCGTGGGGGGGTGTATGTGTGTGGGGGTGTATGTGTGGGGGTGTGGGGGGTGTGTGTGTGTGTGTGTGGGGGTGTGGGGGTGGCGGGGGGGGTGTGTGTGTTTGTTGGGGTGGCGGGGGGGGGGGGTGTGTGTGGGGGGGTGGGTATGTGTGGGGGTGGGGGGGGGTGTATGTGTGTGTGTGTGGGGGTGTATGTGTGGGGGTGGGGGGGGGGGTGGCGGGTGTGTGTGTGTGGGGGGGGTGGGGGTGTGTGTGGGGTGGGGGGGGTGGGGGTGTGTGTGTCTGTGTGTGGGGTGTGGTGTGTGTGCGTGTGGGGTGTGTGCGTGTGGGGGTGTGTGTGTGTGGGGTGTGTGGTGTGGGGTGTGTGGTGTGTGTGTGTGGGGGGGGGGGTGTGTGTGGGGGGTGTGTGTGTGTGTGTGGGGGGGGGGGTGTGTGTGTGGGGGGTGTGTGTGTGTGTGTGTGGGGGGGGGGGGGTGTGTGTGGGGGTGTGTGTGTGTGTGGGGTGTGTGTGTGTGTGTGGGGGGGGGGGTGTGTGTGGGGGGGGTGGTGTGTGTGGGGGGGGGTGTGTGGGGGGGGGTGTGTGGGTGGGGGGGGGTGTGTGTGTGTGGGGGGGGTGGGGGTGTGGGGGGGGTGGGGGTGTGGGGGGGGGTGGGGGGGGGGTGTGTGGGGGGGGGGTGTGTGGGGGGGGTGTGTGGGTGGGGGGTGTGTGGGTGGGTGGGGTGTGTGTGGGGGGGTGGGGGGGCGCTGGTTCTTACCCATTTTCTCACATGTTTTATAACCGTTGTGTCTGTTCTCGGCCCCTCACGGCCCCTCACAGCCCCTCACGGCCCCTCACGGCCCCTCACAGCCCCGGGTCTCGGCCCCTCACAGCCCCTCACGGCCCCTCACAGCCCCTCCGGCCCCTCACGCCCCTCACAGCCCCTCACAGCCCCGGGTCTCGGCCCCTCACAGCCCCTCACAGCCCCTCACAGCCCCGGGTCTCGGCCCCTCACAGCCGCAAACAAAGGCCTGAAGCCCGGAGCCGGAGTAGCAGCAGCTCCGGCCCCGCCCCGCAACCAGTCACTTCCTCCCGCGGCAGCTCACAGCCTGTAAACCCCTGTGCACACCATATACACCCCCTGTACACACATACACAGCCCCTGTACACACCCCCTGTACATACTCCATACCATATACACCCCTGTACACACATATACACCCCCTGTACACATATACACCCCCTGTACACACATATACACCCCCTGTACACACATATACACCCCCTGTACACACATATACACCCCCTGTACACACATATACACCCCCTGTACACACATATACACCCCCTGTACCACATATACACCCCTTACACACATATACACCCCCTGTACACACATATACACCACTATATATCATATGCACTCCCTAATCACACACTATATACCCCTGTACACACACCCCATACCATATGCAGCCTATACACACACTATATATCATATGCACTCCCTATACACACATTATACACCATATGCACTCCCTATACACACACTATATACCATATGCACCCTATACACACACTATATATCATATGCACTCCCTATACACACACTATACACCCTATACACACACTGTATACCATATGCACTCCCTATACACACACTATATACCATATGCACTCCCTATACACACACTATATACCATATGCACTCCCTATACACACACTATATACCATATGCACTCCCTATACAACACTATATACCATATGCACTCCCTTTCCACACACTATATACCATATGCACTCCCTATACACACACTATATACTATATGCACTCCCTATACACACACTGTATACCATATGCACTCCCTATACACACACTATATACCATATGCACTCCCTATACACACACTGTATACCATATGCACTCCCTATACACACACTGTATACCATATGCACTCCCTATACACACACTGTATACCATATGCACTCCCTATACACACACTGTATACCATATGCACTCCCTATACACACACTGTATACCATATGCACCCCCTATGCACACACTGTGTACTATATACACCCGACTCCCTCACCCTGTACACACACAATATACACACCCAAACCCTATACACAGCCTATGTACGCATCCCAACACCTCATACACGCCCTATTCACACACTATACACCCCACAGCATCATAGAATTATACAGCACAGAAGGAGGACATTTGGCCCATTGGTCTGTGCCGGCTCTTTGAAAAGAGTTACCCAAATCAATCCCACTCTCTTCCCATAGCGCTGCAAACTTATCCTCGCCAAATAATCAGCGAGAGATCTGGGTTTGATTCCCGGCGGGGTGGGACCTTGGGCAAGTTTCCTTACTCCACACAGAGCCTAATAATAATCCCTCAAGAAAAAAAGCAATAATAAATTGGTAATTTCAATCCACTATTGTTTGTGGGACATTGCTGTGCGCAATTGGCTGCCGCGTTCGCCCACAAATATACAGTCAATTCACTTTACAGTATATTCTATGAAACGCTTTGAGACGTCTTGAAGACGTGAAAAGCGCTATATCAAATGCAAGGATTATTATTATTGTCTACTTCTCTCTTAAAAGTTGTTATCGAATTGGCTTCCACTTCCCTTTCAGGTATATGCACAATCCAAATCCTAAACACACATTATACACACCCCAAAACCTATCTGATATAATTTTGATACTTAAAATTTACCCAAAATTGATTTACATGTTTATAGTGATTGTATATAAAACTATTAATCAATCTTAAGGCAGAAGTCACCATCCTGAGTGAAAGGCGCTATGTAAATGCAAACTTGTTGTAATGATTGTATGAAGGTGTGGCAACTGGCTATCTTTTTGCCCCTTCCATTCCTGTCCATTTTCACATCCTAACCTTTTACAATTATAACCTTATTGGTTTTTTGTGTCTGTGCAAAATATAAACCTTTGTCTCTTAATCTGTTGCGTTTAATTGGCAACCAACCAGTCAGTAAATTGGTGGTTCATTGCTGCCATCTCAAGGTGGTACATTTACACAACAGGATTTCACACCTGAACCTTTTCCACCCTTAGAAACTGCTGCAAAGTACATTTCCCTTGATTCAGCAATCGTTGTTCAGTATTTTTATAATCATGAGCAGGCATCAGAATCCCACTTATAACCCTTCCTGCACTCCCCCGCCCCACACACACAGCGCCCTCTTGCCAAACCACCCTGGCTATGCTGGAGAGAGACATCAGTCTGACACGAGCAGCCAACAACAGAACATGAACATCAAGTTTCCTCTTCTGAAGCTCACTCAAAGCACAGCCAGCTATCAGCAAAAATCTGGAGATGATTGTGATGCTCTGGGAGGCCTGCACTGGGCCAGTGATTCCCCCCCATCCCACTTCTATGACATGGGGCTGTGATGGGCATGTGATTCCTGTACTGCCCTGCTGGTTGGTGCATTCCTTGAGCATACCCTGCGGAGTAGAAATGGACTGTTGCCAAATGAGATAACTATCTGAGTTGGACTTATCAGACAAAGTCGGAGTACCAGCAATGAGTCAATGGCCGGGTACATGTATAGGTTAGCTCAGATACCCATGAATTTAACACCAAATTAAGTGCCACGGTTAAAAGAAGAAATGGAAGTGGTGAACATCTGAATGACGAGCTTTTCACCAAAGTATCAACTCTACAGTCTCAATGTTTTCTGCAATTCATTCTCATTTATTGTACAAAGGTTACTTGGCACAAGATTTACTCTGTTGGCACACGGTGTTAATGTGTGTGCTATCTTACCTTCTGGCCTGTATTGTGCAATGATGCTCACGGTCTGACCAGCTCTCTTGAGTGCTGCTGCTGCCTGCTCATGTGTAGCACTCCGAAGATTTACACCATTTACCTACACAAACACAGATAATCTTTAAACCACTGAACACACAGAATGAAGTCCCATGCCAGGCTGCACACTGTGGACCAGAAGGTGGCCTATCGAGTGAGGCTGACAACCTCATGGAGATACAAGACTCCACTTCTAAGCATCACATCTTTAGGTCATACAGAACCTACAATTCAACAACAACTTGCATTTATATAATGTCTTAATTTGTGTGGCGAGTAACCAACGGCTCTAGTGGATGGGCTGAAATGGCCTGTTTTTGAACTGTACTTTCTATGAATCCACCCACACAGGGTAATGTCTTGGCGAGCTGTACAGAAGCGCGTCAGATGCTAAGCAGGGGGAGGCGGGGGCATAAACATGGTCAAACAGGTTAGTTTTAAGGCAGGATTTAAAGAAAGCTAGAGAGAGGGTGAGACGGTGGGAGTTCTAGAGGTCAGGGGCCTTGTAGCTGAAGACTGGGTCATTGATGGAGGCACAGATGGAGCAGGACAGAGTATGTTGTTTGTTACATCAGCTGCTGTTGTGTCTCCTGATGAATTACTCACAGACAGAATGCGATCTCCTCTTCGTAGTTCTCCACTCAGGTCTGCCGGTCCACCAGCCAGGATAAATGAGACAAAAATGCCTTCTCCATCCTCCCCACCAACGATGTTGAAGCCCAAGCCAGTAGAGCCCTTGTGCAGAATGATCTTTCTTGGCTCTCTGTAATAATAATAATCCTTACATTTGGTATAGCACCTTTACGTCGGTTGTGCATCCCAAAGAGCTTTACACGATATACTGTATAGTGTAGTGACTGTTTTGTGGGCAAACACTGCAACTAATTAGCACACAGCAATATCCCACAAGCCATGAAGTGAATGATTTTTTTTAATAACACTAATACTCAGTTATATAAATGCAAGTTGTTGTTGTAGTAATAATCCTTGCATTTGATAAGCATCTATAACACGGAAACCTCTCAAAGCATTTCACAGGGAATTGCTTTCCAGTGTAATGCCTGTATTTGTAGGTAAGCATGACACAAATTTGGCCATGTTTGTGCACAAACACCTGTGAAGTACAACCAATTTATCAACAGGATTATTGGCCATGACATTATTTTCAAACAGTGTGTGTACAAACACTGGGAGTTTTATGTCCATCTGAACAAGCAGACAGCAGCTCAGTTTATCACCTCACCTGAAGGTCCCAATGCAAGTCAAGTTTGCAGCATACAAGACCTGTGTGCAAACAGTTCTCCTTTATGGATCTGAGCTCCTGGGGATCCAGCAGAGAGACTTGCTCTGGCCCATTTTCAAAGTCCAGGATCAAGCAGTGATGTGGATTAGAGGCCGCAGGCCGGGAGGGCTCTGGCCTACACTGGAGGCTTTACAGGTAAATGTGCTGAAGGCAGATGTCCATCAGATATCTGATGAGAAAACCTTGAAGCTTCGGGTGACTGCTGCTGGAAGGCTTTACCTGGAGACCAAGTTTGTGACTTGGAATCCATTTTGACTGATTTGCCGAGAGGTAAGTAGCTGCTGCACATTTGCCTATAAAGTTACTACACTTAAAAGAATTTACTGTAACGTGTTTTGAGACCTTTTCATGTGAAAAGGCGTTGTAAAAATGCAAGTTCTTTGTTCTTTCTTATGGTCTTAAAGAAGTTTCTGTGCTGTAATTAGGCAATGGACTATTTTCAGCAATATTTATACTGGAGCAGAGATGTGAACCAATGTTTTCCTCCATCAGACTGCTGACACTGTTTGTACACACACTGAATGTGGTGCCGGATGTGCCACTACTGATAGTTTGATTGTTTAGGCACAAGGTCCTGCTTGTTTCAACATCCGACAGTGGATACGAATGCAACAGATCTTGTAGTTAGGAAGTAGTTGAGATTTTGAATTTCCTGGATTTCACAATGAACAGCTTAGGACAGGAAAGATACAGGAGAAGTAATCTCTGTCTTTTACTACAGAATATCTGCAAAGGTTATGGTAACTGGGTACTGTACAAACAAAGCCTTAAACTCACTTTAAAGATTCCCCACTATTGCTAATAAGGAACCTGCTGTCAACTTCCAGGATTGTGTTCCAGGCAAACTACGTTACAAACGCTGAAAATAACTCTCACTACGTTCGTGTACAATCAGGATAATATTTCACAGCTAATCATAGTTAATATCCAGAGTCAGGCTTTTTCCAATTTTTNCCCTTTCTTACGATATTTTACTCCTTGTTCCTACTAATGGGCTAAGCTTAAAACAGAAACCTTCAGCACAGAGGGCCTTTCAACCCATCGTGCCTGTCTCCAACCACAGCCCCCAGGCACAGTCCCCGCTCACCCTGTCCCCAACCACAGCCCCCGCCCACCTCGTCCCCGGGCACAGCCCCCACCTACCCTGCATCCAGCTAAACCCCTTGGCGACCTTCACACTTACAGAACAAACATCTTCAACAGTCAAAGCGAAGCAGGCTGGAGTTTTGTTACAACAAGAGAGGCAAATTCCATAAACCCAAAACCTGTTTGGGCACTTTTGAACCTAGATGATTCAGCACAGACGCCTGCTGTGTTAGTGTTCAGGGTGCCGCCCGTTCTCTGACTGATGTTTTCAATTTTGAATTTCAGAACTCACAATAAGCAGTGAATAATGGAGGAGGATGGATGAAAATAGTGTATCCAGCGATCTCTGTTTTTGTTTCAGATTTCCAGCATCTGCAGTAGTTTGCACTTATGGATGAATATACTGATGGTTTTAGGGTTAGAGAAAACCCGTACTGAACTATCACCAGGTCATAAATTTGGGCCGTTAAGATATAGGGAAACCTCACGATATTGTGGTCAACTCGGTCCAATGTCTCAGGAGGTGTTATAAGTTGATGTCACTTCTTGGGCATTGCTCGTTTGGTGCAGTATTTACCCGTGAAATTAGTGGCAACTTTTGACGATCCAAAAGTCTAGTGTTTTTTAATTCAGAAAGCTGGCTAGTCACACGAGAAACCAAATATACCTTGCTTCCAGGTAAAGCGTGGGTCTCCCTTCAGCCCATGTTAAGTGAGGCAGCTCCTTATCAAAGGGCCCTATAACACAGGCATTTTCCAGGACCTTGAGGCCTATACCCTCTCAACAATGTTACAAATAAAGCTTCACAGAACCTCAAAGTTTAAAGTTCTGGAATCACATTCAGCTCTCTCCTCTCTCCAAAGAAACATTGTCCTTTCCAAGGCATCGTCTTAAAACTGCTAACAAATGTGGCATTACAAGTTATACGGGATTAAACCAGCATATTTCATTGAGAATCAAAAGCCCTCAAACAGCATTCAGTAGCCAGTTTAAAAAAATGAAAGTATCTGTACAGAGTCTGAAAGGCTAGTCAGTGTCCGTGAAATGCTTGTGTTAGTGTGAATAAGTGGCATGCCGTCTCTTTGCTTGCTGTGTGCCAGTATAATGTGTGCAGTCTCTATGCTTTGTTGTGTGCCTATATAATGTGTGCCAGTACAATGTGTACAGAATCAAATCCTCAAGAAACTGCTCTCTGCTTCATAACCAGGAATTGTAAATTCCCAGGACTCCATTACAACTTTGCTCTATCTACTGCTCACGACTCAAGCTACAAAGCAGATTTATGTAAAACACACAGTACTCACTTAGCTCCATGATGTTGGTTGTCCTGAGCCATGACAGGCCCTGTGTTCCAATCAGACCCTGAGCTCCGTGATTACAACCTTTGTAACCCAGCAGTGGAGTTGCATAATCAGCCACCCCACCCACACACAGACTCTCAACTGTACCGGGACTGAGAGATTAACCTATTCAAATGCATTTGTACAGGTGGGAGCAGCTGCAGAGCAGAAATCCAGATATTCAAACACATCAATGTGTTATTCTGTTCGCAATAATCTCGGGTTACATGCACAAGAAGGGCAGGTCTCTGTTGAAATAGGAAATTCTGTCATAAACCATTCCTGTTGAGCAGACTCGCCCGTGCGATTTAGAATGAAGAGTTAATCACTGCCTGGGAAAAGTCTGAAAGCCATTTGAAAATATACCTTGGGATTTAAATACTAACCGCATCCCAAGTACAGCCACCACAGCCACTGACAGCTTCACTGGTGCCGGGACTGACTCACTGGCCACGCCCGGCACCTTTCTGGCATTTGTACTTAATGAAGCTGCATTCACACTGGGTTAGAGGGGTCTGATTTACTTCGGAGACTCCCAGTGAGTGTGTGTCTAGCTAGGCCCAAACCTAAAGGCTCTGAAACCTGTATGCAACCTGGATGCAGTTACTGACCTTGTGAAATCTTCCTCGCTCATGGCATGCCGGGGCACTGGTGAGTAGCGGCCTGACGTGATGGCTGGCAGTGGGTAGGGGACTTTGTTCTCAGCTCCGCCTATGTAACCCAGGCCAGAGTTCACATGATTATCGGCAACAGCTGAAAATGCTGTGAACCAATGACAGATACATTAGTTAGTGAGGGTTAAGTGGTATCCTGGCATGCGTATCGCACATAGGGTGCAGATGAGCAGTGAGAGGGAGGCAGGGTGAGCAGTTGTGAGGGGGGTGGGGGTTGCACAGTGAGTAGGACAGATCACCATTGTCCCTGGTTTCCAGCACAAGCAGATACAAGTTTGGAAAGCTAAAGAGGAAATCCTAATCTGGAGGGTTAGAGACAGTTATTCTGATGTCGAGCATCAACAATAACAACTTGCATTTATATAGCACCTGTCATACAGGGTAGCATCTCGGATCACTTTGTATTAAAGAGGAGGTTATCCTGGTCTGGAGTGCTAGAGGGCAGGTTATCCTTGTCTGGAGTGCTGGAGAGTGGGTTACCCTGATCTGGGGTGCTAGAGTGGATTATCCTTGTTTTGGCATCTCTGATTATCATACAGACCGTGTTGGTTTGCTTGTACCTGAAGAACTGGGTAACAGGATTATGCCCCAAAGACAATGTTGCTCTCAGGCCAGCAAGGAGCAGCTCAGGCAGTACTTACTGCTGGCGTAATCAGGCGGTGCATACACATCATTGAGGTGACTGCCGCCCGGCTTAGCTACTTTTAGATAAACCATATCTGAAGTATTCTTCAGAGCTGCCACAGCCTCTTCATGACGGACATCCTGCAGACTGATATTGTTGACCTATACAAACACAGAGAAATATCACATCACCTAGATAGCATCACCTTACAAAGAACACAGAGAACAGCACTGCATCAGTCTCCATTCTTTTGCATTGTGACAGTTGTCACAATCCATGTCTGAATGTCCTTTGCATGCTCTACAACAAACTCAGGAGCCTTCAATACACCTATGTGTAAAAGATGTCTCAATAATCTATGAAGGTCTTCAAGATAGTGGAGGGTTATGACAGATTAAACAGTAATAGATTGTTTTACTGGTTGGCAAATCAGTAATTGGAGGGCCCAAATTTAAGATAATCAAAAAGAGTTAAAGGGAAAGTTTTAAAATATTCTTTACTGAGGATGGAATTCTCGGTCATAAACCAATGTTGAGCAAAGTCCATAATTATTTTAATGGGGAAATTAAATAGATACTTGAATAGGAGGAATAATAGTGTATGGGGAGTCGGAGAGTGGGATTAGATTAGATGGCGGCTCATGTGGATAATGTGGATCCCAACAACAACAGCCACTTGCATTCATATAGTGTCCTTCACGTGGGGTAGTATCTCGAGCGCTACCCATTTTCAACAAAGGTGATAAGAGCCTAGTAATCTGATCTCAGAAACAGCAGACCAATGGAATTATTAGAAGAAAATGACAGGCAGAATAACTTCAGAAGCCGTAGCTTTTGTCTCATCAACCTTATAGAATCATGTAAAATTTTAAATGGGATTGAAAAGTAAAGCTAGAACAATACTCAGTGGTTAGAGCTCTCGCCTTGCAAGCGAGAGACCTGGTTTCAATTCCAGGCAGGACAAAACCTTGGGCAAGTTTCCTTACTTCACACGCCTAATAATAACCCTCCAAAACAAAACAATAATAAATTGGTTATTTTCAATCCAGGACTGTGCGCAATTGGCTGTCGCGTTTCACCCACAAATATACAGTCAATTCACTTTACAGTATATTTTGTGAAGCGCTTTGAGACGCCTAGAAGACGTGAAAAGCGCTATATCAAATGCAAGGATTATTATTATTATATTTCTTTCGATTATGCCAAAGCAACAGAACTAGAAGACAGAGGTTCAGGGATGCGAAGGACAATTTCGGACAGATACCAGGAATTGTCTCTTTACCCTAAGGGTAATTAACAACTGGAACGATTGAAAAGTGGTTGAGGCCAGGATGCTGGACTCATTTAAGAAACAAGTTGATGCTGTATTGGGAGGACAACTGGATGAGTATTTGGGAAGGATGAGAGCAAATGGGCCTTCTTCATTTTAGCCTCTCTTGAATTTGTGAAAACCACAAGCACTGACTTCATGTTTCCATGGGAAACATTCTGGTGGTGATATGTTTCTATTTTGAGCCTTGTTACATTAGATTTGAGATTTGCATTCTGAGAGATGAATAAAGAATCAAAGTACAGTATGATTAAGTGAGAAAAGTAACCAAACGGGTATAAAAGATGCTTACAGCAAGCAGACGGTCTCCTGTCTGCAGTCTCCCATCTTTCTGAGCAGCTCCTCCCTCGATGATTTTGGTGATATAAATGCTGTTATCTCCAGGAATATGCTGGTTGCCAATCCCTCCAGCGATACTGAACCCGAGTCCTAAGAGGCAAAGCAATGATTTACTAAGTAACAGAGAAGGAAATGCAGAACAACTAACTGCTGCAAAGCCAGAAGAAACTCTAGTCGAGCTCAGTAGAGGTGCTGATGTGAAAACTGGTTTACATGACCCAAGTTTAAGGATAAATACTAATCAGAGCACCAGTACCTGGTTCCCTCTTTTTTATAGAAACTGTTTAATATTAAGTCAGAGTTTGATAAGGTGAATGTTGATAAGTTGTTTCTACTTATTGTTGAATCAAAAATAAGGGGGCATAATTGGAGATAGCCAGTAGCAGGTCTAAGAGGGATGTTAGGAGGAACCTCTGTGCACAGAGGATTACTGGTGGTGAGAATGTGGAACTCACCCCTGGAAGTTGTGGTTGAAACAAAAAATATCAATGTATTTAAGAGCAAGTTGAAACTAACAGAAGAGTTAGGAGTATTTACTATCAAACATTTTATGGAGGAAGTCATAACACCCCTGGGTGTAACTTAAACTCAACCCATTCAACTCAGCTGAGTTGTGCAGTGCAGAGGAATTTAAACGAGAAGCCTGATTCTGGCAATAGGAAGTGTGCGACTGGCTGTGGTGACATTCCTCCTTCCTTCCCTCCATGCATGTGGCTGTGATTTGATCAGCATTTCCAGGGATGTGGTCATTACACATTTACCTTTCGGTCCTTTAAGAAGATTCACTTCCAGTATTGCCTCTGGTGGTGGCTGTCTTCTTCGGACTAACAGTCGGACAACAGGCCCTGCTTCCTTTAGTGCCTCTACTGCTTTACTGTGAACCACTTCTGAAACATCCACTTCATTCACTCGGAGCACACAATCATTAACCCTGCAATACAAGCGAGGATAAGGGCACCACAGTACAGCAGATCAAATACCAAAGGGAGGACACCAGGAGTGAGGGCAGTGCAGGGAAGGAGCGGGGGTGGGGGGGGGGGCAGAGCAGGAACCAGGAGGAGACAGGAGGAGGGTAACAGGAGTGGGGGCAGGGCAAGTACAAGGAGGAGGCCACTAGCAATGGAGCCACTGTAACCTAGTACTTTATTTACTGTGACTAGATATTGAGCTGATGGTTCATTCATATTAAGGCCCAAATCCCATTGTCTTCAGAAACCAACTAATTCCCTTTTGAAATCTGTATCATTCTTGTCTGCCTTGCTTTCCACTGCCACACATTGTGCTAACAATTTCAATAAGCTACCTACCAGAACCATCCAGATGCTTCTCTTGCGTATGGAACATCTGGGTTATAAGCAACCTTTCCACTTATATTCTGTCTAATTACGTCTGACTATGTCTGTCTGACTGTGTCTCATCACCTTACATTTATTCCTTTTTGGGGATCAGTTGGGCGTCTAACATACATAGTCAAGAAAGATGAGAATGGCCAGAGTGCTCTTTGCTCCTTCTCAGTGCAATACTACATGACAGTGTTCAAGCAAATGTTGGTGCTCACCTCCAGAACAATAACAACTTGCATTTATGTAGTGTCCTTCGCAAGGGGTAGAGTCTCAGAGTGCTGAACAATGGCAGAAGCCAGGGAGAAAGGAGAGGTGATCATAGGCATGGTTGAAAAGGAAAGTTTTTAGCTGCAAACTGAAGACAGGTAAAGAGGGGCCAAGGCAGTGGGATTGAGACAGGAAGTTCTGTATGTTCGGGGCATAGTGTCTGTAGGCACACCTGTTGATAATGGAACAGAGGGGTCAGGGGAAGTGCAGAAGGCCTGAGTCAGCCAAGCAAAAGGGCGGGTAGAAAATTGGGGTGTGAGCAGGTTGGAGATGTAAGGAGGTGCTAGGATGTGAAATAATTTCTGGGTGAGAATCTTGAAATCAATCTGTATGTGACAGGGAAGTTCAACCTCTTAAAAGTAATTTCAAAGCCATTTTCCAGCTTTGGCCCTCAGTTTTCCTTCCAACTGATAGGAACTCATCCAATCGCACAATGCTGCAACTAATAATTTGAGTGTGTTTAACCATCGAAGAGAGTCTAACGAGAAACTTACCCCAGCCGCCCATCCATGGCTGCCGCACCGCCAGGGATGATCTTGGTGATAAAGATGCCAGGATCATCTGGAACATGGGGGTTGTCAATGCCTCCAGCAATGCTGAAGCCCAGACCTGAGTTACCCTGCATCAACAAAAATCACAATGAATTCAACATTTAATTGGCATCATATTAACAATACTTCCCATCAACAAGTACCATGCACTGACTCCAGGAGCTCAATCAGTGGCTGTGGTCATTTCCAAGACTGAAGAGTCCTAGCCCCATTTAAAATCATATACATCTCAAGGCCACTCGGAGGTCTCTGCTTTCAAGACTAAACTCTCGTCTGCCTTGCTTGCCACTACCACATGTTGCGCTAACAATTTCAATGAGCTACCTACCCGTCCACCTTTTTCTAACCCTTGCATAACTGGGTTAAAAAAGAATCAACTGAATGTATCCCTGAAAAAATAGCTAGATTTAATACAAAATCCATCAATTAATATAAATATACTCCACAGCCCTCAAATGAAAATTGAGTTTTAGCCAATCTGCAGTGCGGCTACTGTTACATTTCACTACTGCCTGTAGTGCCACCAGTGTCAGCTGCCACCTCTCAAGTTCTGGTTGCCATGACAGAAGGGAACTGTCCAGGTCCTTGAGGCAGTGAAGAAGGGAGGAACAAGATTGATCCCTTTGTTAGCAAAATTAACTTTGAGGAAAACCTCTGCGGAGCCTTATAGAGATATACAAGATTTTAAATGGGATTGAAAAGAAAACCTGGAGTAAATGGGTTTGGAGATTGTGTGCATTTCATTCCAGACACAGGGAAATTTCCATGTATAGATGATATACATATGTATAACTCTCATTCTGGTTTGGATATTCTTAAGCGTGGTCATGGGTTTCCAATTGTGACAGAAACCTGGCTAACAAAAAAAACACACAAATACAGTACTTTCTGTCATACATGCAAATACCACTTACTATCGCACTCGGGTATTACTCAGTTAAAGTCACCTCATTCATATGCAAGTTACACTCAATATCATCAAGTCCAGGACTGTATCAACTTGGAATGGAATGCACATACTCTCCCTTCTTACCTAATTCCTGGAAGTATCAGGTACAGATTTGCAAGTGCCAAGGTTTGGGGACTCCAGAGTGTGCATTGTGGTAACTGCTGGTGTTTAACAAGCTAAAATTTCATAACTTGCCATTGAGAACACTGTCTGGCAAGCTTCTTGCTGTTTGTCCAGCTCAGATCATCTTACTATGGAACCAAGTGGGAGGAATCTTTGCTCCTTGTGACTAGTTTTCCCCTCCAAGTTCTACTAAGAAACCATGCTAGCTGGTCTGTCATCAGCATTTCCCTGGAGTACTATTGGCTCTATCCCACCAAGACATGGGATACATTCTCCATCTGACACTCGGTTAGAAGGCGATTGAAATTATTAAGAACTTCAACTCCAAGCCTCTTGTCGTAGGAAACATATTTCCTTCACATGGACAATTCACTCACCCGTTCCAGGATTATCTCTTCGTATTTGTACATTGCATCACTCCCATTAGCCTGAAATAAATGTAAACCAATATTGAATTAGTGGACACATGTAACATGAAATGCCTAGCAGCTCACTTGTGACAATTGGTTTTACGTCATTGTCATTCTGTTGTGTATCTTCAACCACTGTTAAGCACAACCTTCTTAAAACACACTGCTCATACATTGATATAAGCTGCCTCTGGCCCTGGCAAGGTGCTGATTAGTGATGAGGACCCACCACTATCCCAATCTCTTTTATAGTTTCCTATTATTTACAAGTAAAAATGTAAACTACTTACATAAGGACCAGAATCTAAGGAGTCCGTGTTCACAATAATGGGAGGAGGGTTTGCCTGTAAAACACAAACATACTACTTTATTGATTTCCATTTTGCAACAGCGGTTTCTAAAACTCTAGTTTATAATTACCCAATGTGCTGAGTCAGGGAGGGTTGGATATGACATTGCATTATGATTCAACAAACAACATCTCGTCGATCTTAACTAGGGTTTGCTGAGCAGTCAGGTCCTCTCTACTGTACCACTCCTGAGCAGTGGCACAAACAATGTTGGCAAATTCCAGTATTTCCTCTCGATACAGAACTCACACAATACAAATATTATTTATACATAAAAAGAATTTAACTACAATGTGACTGTCCTAATGAAGACTTAAAAAGGAAACACTCTTTTCGATGCTGTGATGGGGCACAGTTGGTTATGTGTTCTGAAGGAATGAGATCAGATGGGCCGAAGGGCCTCTTCATCCAAACTAACCTTGAGATCTTGTGTGTCATTCGAAGGATAACGCCTGCAACAATACAGCACAGCCGCAGCTCCGCACTGGAGTATCAGCCTAGCCTCTATGAGTTCAAAGTCCTGGGGCTTTAACCCACAGGCTTCTGACTCTGAGGCTTCCAACTGAGCCACAAATACCCACTAGTACTCACACTATAGTTGTCCTGGTAGTGTGGACAGAGAATGAAGAAGGAGCTGTACTCTGTCTTTAAACTGGGAATGTAGAGAGAGCTTTGAATGAGAGCAACAACAAAATTACATTTGTAAAGCACCTTTCATGTCGGGAGGAAGTTCCAAGGCGCTGGATAGACAGTTTCGGACCCGAGCTAGAGGTCAGGATTGGGGAAGGTGGAGGGCAGGGGGTGAAGCAGGGAGATCGAAAGCACAGTCGAAGAGGAGGGTCTTGAAGGAGGCAAGGGAGTGGGCAAGGCAGAGGGACTGCAGGATGGTGTTCTAGAGGATGGGGGCAGAGTGGCAGAAGGCCCGCCTGCCAATAGTGGGGCGAGCAAGGCGGGGAACATGAAGCAGGTCGGAGCCCGCAGAATGGAGGGAGCGAGCAGGAGGTTAGGGGGTTAGGAGGTCGTGAGGTAGTGGAGAGCAAGACCATGGAGGGCTTTGAAGGTGAGGACCAGGCTCTTGAACTGTATCCTCTGTTTGATGGGAAGCCAGTGGAGTCAGGCGAGGATGGGGGTGACAGGGTCACGAAGCCTGGTGCAGGAGAGGACACGGGCTGCAGAGTTCTGGATGATCTGCATCCTATGGAAGGAGGAGTTGGGGTGGCAGACAAGCAAGGAATTTGTATAGTCAAGCCTCGATGTAATGAAAACGTGTACGAGGGTTTCGGCAGCCTGCAGTGGGAACAATGGCGGAGCCAGGCGATGTTGTGGAGGTGAAGGAAGGTAGAACAGGTCATGGTACAGATGTGGGATAGAAAGGATAGTTAAGGGTCAAACAAGACCCCAAGGTTCTGGACTGGCTCAGTGAGGTGGAGTGTGCAAACATCGAATGGTGATGCTGTCAGCGCCTGAGGTGTGGAGGCGCTGATGGGAGCCAATCAGGAGCCTCAGTCTTGTTGAAGTTCAACTGAAGAAAGTTCGCTTTCATCCAGGATTTGATGTCTAACAGACATTCTGTCAGGACAGCAGTGGGTCCTGGAGTCAAGGGGGGAGGCAGAGTGTTACAGTTGGGTGTCATCCACATACATGTGGAAGTTGACCCCATGTCTGCGGATGATGTCACCAAGAGGGAGCATGTAGATATTGAAGAGGAGGGGACCAAGGACAGAGCCCTGAGGAACGTCGCATTAGACAGTGCGTGGGCTGGAGGAGAAACCGTTTGTGGAGATGAAGTGGAGGCGGTGTGAGAGGTACGACCTGAACTAGTCAAGGACAGAGCCGTGAAGGTTGATGTGAGAGGAGAGGCGGTGGATGAGGATAGAATGGTCGACAGTGTCGAAGGCAGCAGAGAGGTCAGGAAGGACAAGGAGGCAGAGGGAGCCCTGGTCACAGATGGGCAGAATGTCATTTGTCACTATGACCAGGGCTGTTTCTGTACTGTGGGCGGCACGGAAACTCAATTGGAAGGGTTCGTGAAAGGAATGGCAGGAGAGGACGGAGCAAAGCTGGGAAGCACCAACTCATTCCAGGACCTTGGAGAGGAAAGGGAGGTTGGATATGGGGCGGTAGTTTGAGCACTAGATGGTGCATCCCTCCCACTTCCTATGCTTCTACTGCCCCTATTCTAGAGTTGATGATAAATAACCAGTTACATCATCATATATGAAGAGATGCCCAGTTAGCACTGAAATTAATTTGGAGCAGAATCATATCCATGTGAATGATTTTAGAGCACCAAGCTATTGGGGAGCAAGCGTTTGTATCTGCAGTCTGCTCTCAGATACATTCACAAGGTTGGAGCTGATTAGCTAGCGAAATTACAATAGAACAGTAATTGGTTAGGGAGTATGGGTAAGAAGCTCCAAACTCTAGAGATGCTGTTTCACAGATGCAAATTCACAGCATTTGTGACGGTCACAGGGTCGCGTAATTATAGCTTCTGCTTTTCTTTTCAGACTCTCCTGTCATTATACGCTTTTAACGAGACAGACTGAACCTCCTACATCTAACCTTACCTGACATGAGCTGCTAACAGAATGAATTTATTCAAAGCCCCTTGAGTTTAATTAACCCTTCAAATCCTGAATTAAATCCTGTGGTATTTCACAGCTACATTTTCCCAAATGTTCTTACTGTGGTTGACACCAATAGGTGACTGGTTCCAATAGAATATGGGATTGAAAAGGGCATCAGGTAACTTTAGGAAGGATACTTTTTGTCCTGGCAGGCATCCAGCAATGTTCACTAGTCGATACCTGGGGTGAAGCAACAACAACAATTATATTTGTATAGCGTCTTTCACATCGAGAGGATACGAAGGTACTGGACAGTCAAGAGTTTCGGAAGTAGTTTAGCTATGATGAGAGTCTGGATAGGCTTGGATTATAATCCCTAGGATTGAGGAGGTTAAGGGGTGATTTGCTTAAGGCTTTTAAATTACGAGAAGAATTAACAAGATAGATAATGGTTAATTCTTCACTCCCGTACAGGGATCCAAAACAAAGGAATATAAACTTAAAATTAAAGCGAAATTAGTTAGAAGTGAGTTCCGAATCATTGCCACACATTGAACTTCAGCATCGTGTCAAAAGTATAGCACTGTAGTTTTTAAAATTATGTGTTTAAGATTATGAAAGAGTTGATTAAAGGTGGACACAAATAGTCTGTTTCCACTTCTTAACAAGGGGCATAAATATAAAATGAACACTAACAAATCTAAAAGAGTTTAGAAGGACCTTCTTTGCACAAAGGGTGGCTCCACAAGCCTATCAACCCCATTCTTGCCCAGCTCCATTCACTCCCCATCCCCAGAGAATTGAGTTCAAGATCCTCATCCTAACCTTTAAATTCCTCATTAGTCTTGCCCAACCCCATCTTTTACAAACCCTTGCAACCCAGTTGCTCCCAACGCTCAAAGGGCACCGGCCTGCTTCATATCCCTGCCCCAGTTGGCTTTCAGCATATCTGCCCCCACTGGCTGGAACTCCATCCTAGAGTCCCTTCAATTCGTCCCTTCCCTCACTTCCTTCAAGGTTTGCCTCAAGACCTTCTTCTTTGAACTTGTTTTCGGCCACCTTTAACTCCACCCTGTCTCCCCCATCGCCGCTACAATTTTGGCTCTTACAGCCAGCTCAGGTGCAAACCCTGGACTATCCAGCTCCTTGGGACATCCTCCCAAAATGAAAGCTACTATATAAATGGAAATTTGTATTGTGTTCTATTGAGAATGTGGAAATCACTGCCAGAAGCTGTGGTTGCAGCAGAAAGCATTAATGCATCTAAGTAAATTTTATGTACACATAAGGGAGCAGGGAAAAGGGATTAGGGAAACGGGATTACAAGATCACAAGACTAGTTTGGATGAAGAAGGCCCTTTGGCCCATTTGATCTCATCCTTCTTCATGGCAACTCATTCGAGTCCTTAATTCTGGGGAAATAAATCCTTCCTGGTGTATTTATACAAGATGTTTGGAAGTTAGTTTCTTAAAAGAATAAGTTACAATCAGGTTTCAGCCTAGCTCAGTTGATAGCCATCTCATGTCTGAAAGGAGTTTCTCCTGGTAAACAATCTCCCTGTGTCCTTGCCGACAATCCCCCAGATACAATTGATCATTCACTTCATGGTTGTTTGTTGAAAGATGCTGTGCGCAAATTGGATGCTGCATTTGCCTATAAAATATAAAGTGACGACACTTTACAGTAAATCGTGTGAAGTGCTTTGACGTCCTCCTAGGTGCTAAATCAAACTCAGGTTTTTTTTTAATAATGATCTACTTCACTCATATACACATATTCACAAATACAGTCAGTAACATACAAGTCCATTACGTACGGTTTGCTAACACTAGAAAAACTATCACTTCTGTTAGTAGCCAGCGTGCGACCGACACATTCACTCAGTGACAGACATGCACACACCCCACACAAACTCATTCACAAACATGGGCTTACACGCATATGTACGCAGGTAGAGGCCACTCCTTTCCTTTTAACTACTTTATATCAAGTTTATTCTGTTTATTCTGGCACAAACATACAAAAAACATACAAAAAACAGGTCTTTATCAACCTGAGGGCTTGTTTTAAGTCTGAATCTGAATGTTTTGATATTGTTGCCGAATTTCTTTTAGAAATTAAAGATTTCAAAAAATAAAATATGGCAACAGCCCAAGATCGAGAAATTGATTAAAAAATAGCTGAGTGTTCGTAATGTGAAACAAAGAAATATAATCATCCTGTGTGACTTTACAGTATATGCTATGAAATGTTTTGACACTCTCCTAACACAAAAAATCTTTTATCAAATGTAAGCATTATTATTATTATTATAATCAGCTATGTTTTTGCAGTCACTGAAGACTTTTAACACGTAAAATCATTTGTTTTTCTATTGCTTAGAAGCAATGAAAGGCAGGATGTGAATGGCAGCTCCTTAGTACAATCTAGTTTCCTGATGCCAAAGCCACACCACTTAGCTTGTCAAGTGGACCATCATCAGCAGTAGAATTGTACACCACTACAATCTGTAACCTTAGGCTCAGTACATCCCTCACTCCCCCATCACCATCAAGTCAAGAGATCAACCATGGTTGTGGTTGGGTGTGCCGAGAGCATCAGGCATAAACTAGAATGAAGTGTCAAACCTTGTGAAGCTGCTACATAAAACTACTTGCATGCTGAATCCCGTAAGCAATGAGCACAGATTGAGCTAAGTAATTCCACAACCAATAGAACAGAAAAAAGATCTGTAATTCTGCTCCATCCAGTTAGGAATAGTGGTTCAAAATCAGGTAACTAACAGAAGGATCCGTGAACATCCCCATCCTGAATCATTATGAAATGCAGCTTGTGAGTAGACAGGCTGAAGTGTTCGCAAAATCACAAATGAAATGTAGAGTGGATGATCTTATTTGTCCGTCTCCCAAAGTCTCATCCATCATGAACGATAATGTCCAGCCAATTCAGATCACCAGATGAGATATCAAGAAGCGACTGAGTGCATCAGATTCTACAAACTTTACTGGCCCTCATAGTATGCCAGCAAAGAATATGGCACTGGAACTAGCTGCCTTGCTACAAGCTGTTTCAGTACACCTCCAGCAAGGGCATCTGCCTGATAACGTGGAATATCACCCAGATAGACACCAAACCTCACCCAGCCAATTACCACCCCACAAGTCTCCTCCCAATAATCAGCAAAGTTATGAACAGAGTCAGCGATTTGCCATCAAGAAGCACCTGCATGCTAATAATCTGCTCACAAATGCTTAGTTTGGGTTCCATTTGAACTGGTTGGGGGCAGAAAGACTGAAGTTGGCATTGTTCCCAACATGAAGTATATAGATAAGGAAATGAAGGGGGCCAAGGGAGATCTGAAATATGAAGGCGAGAGGAGAATCTGTTGGAGGAACAGTGGTATCATGGGAACATTAGCATCTCCAATTTCCTCTCTAAGTCACATATCATCCTGATTGGGACATATATTGCTGCTCCTGCATTGTTGCTGAATCAAAATCTTGTAAATGCCTACCCAACACCAGCATGGAATCACAATCGCCCGAAGACCTGCAACGGTTTAAAAAGAACCTTCTCAAGGCAACCTGGGATAGGCAGTAAATTCAGCCCATTATTTCCTTCCACAGCCCATGTATCACCTCAGTATAGAATGTCACCTGTAACTGTAGATGGGATTGTTAGAAAATATTGAACATCCATTACAATAGCTCAATGAGAGAGAAGTCAAGTCGCTATATCCACAGCTATAAATCTTTTGCGTTCACATTCCTTCCTCTTTGCACCAGCTTCAATGTTAATTCACTAACAAAGCATAGTTCCCAACTACCAGAGATATATCGCTAAAATGCCTGAAGGATTAAAGGCAGTATTCTGTTTTCTGCAGATTCATGCAGATCCGTAATATTCCTTTATGCTTTAATCCTGATTCAAAGATGGCTAGGATTAATCAGCACCCTATCTTGAGACTCTAGGGCTTCAGATGTGACACAAGCCTTATCACTTCAGCAGCCTGAACACAGGAGTCCTGGGAGAATCAATTTCAGCATGTAAGGAGTCAAAGTGAAGTAACTGTGTGGAGTGATGATCTTCTTAGCATTGTTCTTTTAAAACAGTGTAATACAATAATTAGCAATTGTGTTAATGTTAAATATCAATAGCACAATCACTTTTGGTTTTTATTATCAAGAGATCTCCAATCCAAAGGTATAAAAGGGGACAAGGAAATAGTAGGGAATGAGATTAAAGTACAGTCATTTCTTCCAGTGAATAAGAAAGATAGCATCAGAGAGGCACTGAAAATGTACTTTCTGGTGCTGAATCAAATATTACAGCCAAGTATATGTTGCCTGAGTTCTATCAGACACTTTTACACATCCTTGTTCAAATTTGCAACTGATAATTGAACACGTTGGAATTGCAAATCAGAAGTCATGATCAAAGCCAGCATTTTGTTTTGAGGCCATTTCTCAGCCTAGAAAATAAACAAAACATCCAATAAAAGGTCAAAAAAACAAAACACCAGACAAAAACTGTCTTTGTCAGCCTTTGTAACCATGATTTTTTTGTACAGAAACTGGTTCCATATCCCATAATTGCAATCACAAACCCGAGTCACTATGAGCAGTGACTTCCGGTTTGTAAAAACTCTATTTTTAACCCTTATGTCATCACTGAAATGCTTCTCATTAGCAATGTTACACAACATGAAACACCGAGAACCCAGTCAGATTTAAAGAGGGTAAAAGGCACATGAGCTACAGTAATTTATCATCTCTGTAAAATTCTCAAACTCTCAGCAACTGGAAGGTAAACAAGTTGAATCATGAGGTGTTTAGCACTGGACTCAAACTAAACAGAAAGCCCCGCTGCATTCAGAGAGAATGTTGAACATGACCTGTTGCAGTCAGATAACTATATGGAGGACAACACTGAACAGCATTCACAAATACAATCAAATAATCAAAATCATTCAAATCATTAATCACGAGTGGCTCCATTGAGGGTCATTCAAACCATTTAAATGAAAAGAGAAGTTAGCAACCACATTTGAGTCTTTGTGCCAATGTGGATCAACAATAACTTGCATTAAGATGGCACCTTTCACAAAAGATAACACCTCAAAGCACGTCTCAGGGACGGTGTGGAAATTTGAACAAGGTGGGAAGTATGAGGTGTAGGAGGGAGGCAACTAAAAGCATGGCCAACGATTTTTTTTAACATTTTGAAAACAAGGAAGGAGGGAATGAGGCGGAGGAGTTTGGGGAGGAAGTTCCACAGAGCAGAGGTATGAAGGTGACATTCAGCCACCAATGGCAGGGCAGAGGGAACAGCATGTGCAACAGCAATTAAAGCAGCCTTCTGTTCACTCAGCCTTCCTGTGGACTGGAGGGAGTGGGTAGGAGAATGAGGCTGAAGGAGATTGGAGAGGTAGGGAGGAGCAAGGGGGTGGAGAAATTTGAAAGTCAGAATGAGAATGTTAAAGTTAATTTGTTGAGAGCCAGAGAGGCAGTGGAGCCTAGCAAGGAAGCTGGTGATGGGCTTGTAGAGCCAAGTGCAGGAGAGGGCATAGATCACAGTCCTGTATGAGCTGGAGCTTGTAGCTAAGCTGGAAGGTCCAGCAAGGAGAGGCAGCTTCTATTCACTAAGCCTTCATGAATTAAACCTTTGTCAGTTGTAGTGAGATAATGTTTTTGTCAAAGATTTTTTGAGAGGCTGATAACCTCCACAAGTGACACTGAATAGCAATTAGAAGCAGGAATCCTGCTACAATTTTCCAATGTCTAATTCAGGAAGTTTGAGGTGAATTGTAGCAACCATCTTCGTTGAGAACAGTAAGCCTAGCTCCGATGAGAGACATGTGAAACTACCTCACAGGAAAAAGGAGCCATCTCCCTCCAGAACAACTGGGAGAAAGTTTAAAGACTCTTAATTCTGCCAAAGCCTTTCTAGTTAGTTCTTCACCACACCTGCACTCGGGGGGAAAAAAAGGAAACTGCATTTACCACAACCAAATGAGTTTTGTTTGATTTCAGATCTTTTTGAAATTCTTGCTCCTTCATATCTACTGAGCTGGAGATCAGTCACTCAGCCCGAGTTCAAATAATAAAATAGCTGTTACACTGTTCAACTAAAACAACATAAGAATTGCTAGACGAAAGAAGAGCTTCCAATTCGCCGTCCACCATCCTGGCAGTTGCATGCATATGTCATGTTCCAACAACAACAAGATTACATTTGTATAGCGCCTTTCACGTCGGGAGGACGTCCCAAGGTGCTGTTCCAAACTATATACGGTAACTACAACCATTCTAAATTGCAAATACTGTAAATTGCATTAATTATTTTCATAAAATATTGTTTTTCAGCATGATTCGGTTACAAAGGGTTTAACAATGACAGCTTCACTGATTGTATTGTACTGCTTTATCCCAATACAATATAAATTTACATTTATATAGTGCATCTCACGTCAGCACTTTCATCCAAGCTAGGGGCCGAGGAGGTGGGGGTGGTAAAGATGGCCCTCTTAACCTTCTCTGTTCTAGCAAGTTCAGAATCAAGTTTAAGTTTCATCAGAACCATAACCTTTCATCTCTGGCCTCATTGGAGTGACTGCTGTATCTTGTCCTTGGTGTGATATCCTTTCTTTGGCGAGTCCCAAAACTGCATACAATTAGGTGTCAGCCTGGCTCAGGTAGTATCTCTCTTGCCTTTGACTTAGACACTGGTGGCCAACCTGTGGCCCCACTGGGCATCAGGAAGCAACCCCCACCCCAACCGAACACTTGCATGAGTCTAGGTAAGTCTGTGTTTGATCATTAATGTGTTTTCAGTCTTTCTTGATTGATGGCATAAATCAAGAAATATTCAATAAAGATAATATATTTTGTTGGCCAACCTTTATGGTATATACTGACTTAGAAGGTTGTGGGTTCAAGACCCACATTGGGATATTGAACTCACATTCCAGGGTTGAGGGCACTACATTGTTGGACATGCCTTCCTTTAGATCAGATGTTAAACCAAGGTCCTGTCTAGGACCATTAAAGATCCCATGGCCGTACTCGAAAAGGAGTTTCTCCTAGTGTCCTGGCCAAGAGTCCCCCAGATGAAATTTGTCATTCACCTCATGATTCCTTTGAGACATTCTCCTGGCGTAAAAGGCACTATATCAAATGCAAGGATTATTATTTTTATAATTCTCCATCTTCAGCCTAATTAATGATTTGTGCATAATGACCATCACCTCTTTACTTGTATTTAATGACATTCCCTGTACATAAATCCCAGAATGCAGTTTCTACCTGAACTCCCACTTTTTAAAGATTTGTCGATCTGCTCCAGATATCTCCGTTTCTCAATTTCTTGCAGAAATTTACTGTCAGGTTAGATTTACATTCTATGGTTTTTATTTTACACCAAGTGTGAAACTGTTCAATTGTATATGACACCTAAGATCTCATTCGCCTCAGATTTTCTGTCATTTCTCTTTCACTGTTTATTAAACCTCTAATTTTGCAACTTCTTTACATTCTGATCTCAGTCTCTCTACAGCCATTAGAAATGATCTGTGAAAGTTAAAAATGTCTTCATAAATAATGTCACTATCAAAATGATTGTTGGTATTAACTAAAACAAGTACCTATAATGAAATTTATCTGAATATTTCAGAATCGAGTCAAAACATATTTAGAATATATCTGTGTTACTTAAAGAAATATTGATATAGCATCCTATCACCATCATCGAAAAGTCATAAAGTGCTTCAAAGAATTTATTGTTCAGTGTAGTGACTGTATTTCTAGGGACACAAAGAAGTCAATTTGTCCACAGCAATTATTCTGGCTCAGTTGGGAGCACTCATCTCTAAGTCAGAGGTTTTAAGTTTAAGCCCCACATGATGACTGAGCTCAGAAATCTAGGTGATATTCAATGTAGTTCGAGGGGAGGTGGGTGGCTGCATTTTTGGTGGTGCCATCCTGGAGTGGAGTCCTGTAGCTCAGTGGTTAGAGCACTCGCTTTGCAAGTGAGAGACCTGAGTTCAATTCCAGGCAGAGGGCGAAACCTTGGGCAAGTTTCCTTACTCCACACAGAGCCTAATAATAATCCCTCCAAAAAACCAAAAACAATAATTAAATTGGTCATTTTCAATCTACGACTGTTTGTGGGACATTGCTGTGCGCAATTGGCTGCCGCGTTCGCCCACAAATATACAGTCAATTCACTTTACAGTGTGTTCTGTGAAGCGCTTTGGGACGTCCTCCCGACGTGAAAAGCGCTATATCAAATGCAAGGATTATTATTATTATTATTATCCTTCCAATAAGACAGTCCTGTCTGCCTGTCCATGTGAACATTGAAGACCCATGGTACTATTTGAAAAGGAAGTTCTTCCCAGTTACCTGGTCAACAACCTTCCAAATAAAAAACAGTTATTCACTTCAGGCTGTATGTGGAACATTGTTGTGTGCAAATTGGTTGCAGGATTTGCAGTCACTACACTTTACAGTAAGAGCTTCAAGACATCCTACAGATGTGAAAAGCGCTATAACAAATGCTATTATTAATACTATATTCTTCTGTGGGCCAATCAATTATTGCAATATTACCTTGAATATTATTTCAGACAAATTTGAACTTGTAAAAGAACAAGCTTCAGAAACAAAGCCATGAGACATTACACCAAGATGTGTTCTTCCTTTCTTAGACGGATGTTAAAGATTCCATGACATTGTTAGAAAAGGGAGTTTACATAATCTATAATCCAGATAAATTGGTCATTCACCTCATGTCTGTTTGTAGGACTCTGCCGTTTGCAAAATAGGTGCTGAGTTTTCCTACAAAATAGTCACTACATCTGACAGTAAATACTGTGAAACACTAAAAATGCTAATGCTTTCTTTCTTCTTTCAATCATTAGTCAGTGGTACAGACAGCCTCAGGCACCTGATCCCTCACAATTCAGCAGCAGCAATGCATCAGCCAGTCACTGAATCACCTCAGCCCTCCCCCCACCCCAGAAGATGTGGGTGGATTTATCAGCTCAGAGTATGTGGTTATTAGCTGCAGACCCCTTCTTGGCTCTGGCTGCATTCATGTGAACTCCTACACGATGCAGCAGCCCACGGGTTAAGGGATGTGGTATGTGTGATGTGCTCAGTAGTGACATGACACACACACACACACGCACACGGATTACTCCACACATTGCAATGAAACAGGCGTTGGGTTATATTTTGAAAGAATTTACAAGGATAAATAATGTTAAACAGCAGAGCGTGCTCAACTTGGTGCAAAGGGTGGTTGACAGCAACAGAGTGCTTTGCTGTCAGTGGCCTGCCTATTAGAGGAGGATGATATGACATTACCTAGCTTTAAGCAGATCTCAAACCCTGAATGCTGATTATCTATCGCTTCACTCCCTGCTCCCTCCTGCACACAAGCCTGCACAGCATTTGTGCTGGATGCTCGCCCAATACAATCAACAGCGTTGGATGGTGGGGGAGGGGGGAGAGACTGAAATAACACCCAAAGGAAATAATCCATTATTATAAAAGGGAATCTTACAGCTCACCAGCTTTAACATTCATCCCCAAAATAAAACAAAAAAAGGGAGGATTCAAATCTGCAGCAAATATAATCTGTAAACCCTCTAAAAATGAAGATTTTCTGTGTAAATAATTGACCAGCGAGTTAGCAGCATTTAGGAAAATAACTGCAGCAGGCGTCTCCTCCCAGCATCATTGGTAAGAAATCTCTGCGCTGAGTGACGAGCTCCAATCCACACTGTAGAGGGAAGGATTTTTCAGTCTCCATCTTATGTCAGCAACCTGACAATCCATTATTTCCTCTTGCTCCATGGCCAGGTTTAAAAATTGCCTTTATTTTTTTTCTTTCACGCTAATTAACACTGACTTGTGACGGTGGATAATAAATGGGTTGCAAACACAGGAAAGCACACAATAAATAAAATAAAATGCAAGACCCAGCATATTGATGGTGGTCAGCAGTGCTGTACCATTACAGGACACGCAATGCACATTAGAAATAACAACTTCAACTGCTTCATGTTAAGATGCACAATTGGAAGTGAACAGAGATGGTTGCTATCCACTATTGACATCTAGCTCAAAATAGATCATAAAAATCACCCAACCAGAGAGAGAGAAAGGCATTGGAGCTTGGTGCTGCAGCAGACTCAAGTCGCACTACCCATGTCTGCAAAAGGTTTGAATGAAAAATTGTTACTGCCCATACCTGTTCATACCAGTCACGTGTGGTACATGTGCACTCCGGCCACCAGCCCCCGCTGTTGCCGTTTACCTTAGGTATGCTTTTGTTTTGGCTTTTAATCGGGCCACTGTCACGAGAGGTGGGGATGAGCTTGGTTTTACTCTTGCCTGCAGCGGCAGAGGATGAGGGCAGCGTCTGCGAGCTGAAGCCGGCATATCCGTAAGGTTCGTGCTGCCAGTCACCATAGGTCTGCGGTTCCATCCGCCGGAGAGCTGCCATTCTTGTCGCCTCGTAGCACTCCGGGCACTTGCAGCAGTGGTGGTTCTTGTGCAGATTGGCTTTCATGACCGTCACTAACGTTCAGTTTGAATCTGTTATCGATCGCCTTATGACTCAGACAAAAAAAAAATTTAAACTCAGAAAAAATATCTCAGTTCTTTGTCTGGTGTCTCTTCTGCTTCTTACTGTAAATGGCAGATCTCGGCAGCCGAGGCAAACGCTGGAACTGCAGAGCGCTCAATGCTGGCCGGTGTAACACTGCATCCCTCCAGCAACCTCTCGCAGACAGCACCAATCAATGTGGAGCGCAGCACTGGTTGAGCAGCATTAGATACCCAGCCCTCTCTGTACGGCTGACAGAACCAGCATCCGCAGCCAATATCTCTCCCTGCAGCCTCCTGCTAAGTGGTAACAACAGTAACCCCCAAACCTGAGAGAATGCAATGAAATTACAGTGGTTTCTGCTGCGAGCCAAGGGATTGAAGCTCCCGTCTCTCGGGTGTGACGAGAAACCATCTGCAGCATCGGTGAATGTGATCAAATTCATGGCTCAGGACTTGATTAGCACATCCTAGTCATTCAGCATCAGGACCTCTTAGCTGCTTGCTCAGGCATTAGTAATTATATTGTGGATGAAGGGAGAATAAGGGCTAATTATTACAAATATGACACTATATAGAAAAGATTCTTATTCCTGTTCTGATTCTAAAAATGCAGCAGGTTGGAGAGCGCAGTACCCAGAGTTGGTTTATTCAAGCCAATATTATCTTCTGCACCAGGATATTCATATTTACCTGGTTTTAATTTAGAAGCTGATTTCACATTTCACAAAAACATGGTTAGACAGTCAATACTAAACTCTAGAAAGCAGCATTGTCCTTTTCCTGAACAGTATTCTGGGATTTTAGAACAGCTTGTAGGTGTTGTGCCCATCAGCTACTGTGGCTCACTGTGCCAGCCAGCCACACTACCATTTTAAGTCAAAGAATTCTAAAAAGAAATTAAACAAAGAAAATCAATTACTGTAATAAACAAATAATCATAATAATCCTTACATTTGCTATAATAGCTTTCATGTCAGAAGCACATCTCAAAGCACTTTGCAGAGCTTACTGTCAAGTGTAGTGACTGTATATTTTGTAGGTGAACATAACAGCCAATTTGCATACAGAAGCATCCCACAAAATTCTATCGGAGATTGTTGGCCAGGACACAGGAGAATCTCCCTTCTCTTTTCGGATAGTGCCATCAGATCTGTAATGTCCACCTGAACAGGCAGACGGACCTCAGCTTAACATCTCATCTGAAGGACGGCACCTCCAACAATCCTTTAGCACTGTATTGGAGCATTAGCCTAGACTGTGAGCACAAAGTCCTGACGTGAGGCTTGAATCCACAACCTTCTGAGTCAGGAGATAAATGAGCTACCAATTGAGCCAGGATGATAAATGGAATTAACAAGGTATAAAAATATATTAAACATAGCTAAAATTATATTGTTTACATTTTTTTAATTCCTTGTATTTGATATAGTGCCTTTCGCTTCAGATGTTTCAAAGCATTTCGCAGGATTTACCATGAGTATTTCGCAGGCAAAATTGCACATGTAACTTATGCTTTGTAATCTTCCTCATCAAAGAGCTGGTCTTTGTCCTGCAAGAAGATGCTTTATTTAACTTGATTTTCATTTACTTACCTCAGTGATTCTCTTCGTTGAACAAGATAACTTAGAGGAATAAGGTAACAAATATTCACCAAGCACACATTATATTAATAGAAAATTCTCTGAATTTCTAGAGTGCAGCAAAAATGCAAATTCATTAACACACAATAATCTCTTTTACAAAAAAAATTAATATTTTCAAACTACTAAACTATTTGTTAAATGATTCTCACAAGTGATGGAACATTGAATACCACTGCTCTCACTGAAAGGAAACAAAAAGGAAATTTTGCCATCTTTAGAAAGTTCTGATCAATGATAAGTACAACTGTCAGCACTAGCAATGAGCAAGAAATCTGTAACGAGATAAAGCAGCCAGGAATGGAATGGTACAGTGGATTAGACATTGACCCATTCCCAATGGGGCCTGGGTATGAATTTGTCTCAGATCAGTGAAATAAAGACATATAAAAAAGGAGTTAGTTGCAGCCGTATGGGGATGTCAGGTAAATGGGACTCAAAGGATAACTCTTACAAAGAGGAAGTAGGTGGACCGAAGGGTCTTCTTCATCCAAACTAATTGTATGATCTTGTGAATACTAGTTACAGACCTAACCATTTATCTTGGCGCATGGATTAGGGAAGGCACTGCAGCAGAATGCGGTCAAGCATTCAGGACTTAGAATCACGCAGTCAAAGCTGACACTCTAAATGCAGTGCTGGGGGTTGTTGCATTGTCGGAGGTCCCAGCTATTTGTTCAGGTGGACGTTAAAGATCTCACGGCATAATTCTAAAAGAGAAGGACGTTTCTCCTTCCTAAATGAGAAAGTAACGAGGAAGCAAAGATTGGTGTTGAGTCAGATCCTTGAGGTTAGGCAGTTTTCTTTCTTTGGTCAGTCAGGTGACGCATACTTGTGAAAAAACCATCACCATCACCGTACTTAAGAATCTCCAAACTTTACTGAGAGATCGACATATTTCATGCCATCTGCACATGGAAATTTCTCTGAGGGTTGGGGCGAATACTGCTAATTTCGGATACTATTATGTGCAGGTTGGCAAGGTTCAAGGCTTGGGAGCCCGGAATGTGTGTTAGGATACTGCTGTAGTTCAACCAGCTAAAACTGTATAGTTCATTTTTTTTGGATCAGATGGGTGTCTTACATATATGAAAACCGATCATCATGCTTAAGAGGATCCAAACCAATCAGAGGTGTATGCATCCAACCTACACATGGAAATTCCCGAGATATTTATTGGAATGGAATGCATTCTCTTCCTGGAAACACACATCCTGTTTAGGTAAATCCGGAGAATATTAGGCACAGGTTGGCAAGAACCAATGTTTCAGACCCTAGAATGTGCGTTGGTATTGCTGGAGTCTAACCAGCTAAAAACCACATAGCTTGCCATTAAGAGCAACGTCTGGCAAGCTTTCCCGCTGCTTGTCCAGCTCAGACCACTCTACACTTTAGGGCTTTGGCTTGCAAGGCTAACAGGAGCTGAGTGGGAGGATTCCCTGCCCCAGTGACTAATATGGCCTTCCAAGTCCTACTGATGAGCCTGGCCTGCAGTATAGTACCTGGCTCAGGAAATGCTTGACTAAAACCTTCCAGAGGATTTGCTCTGCTCCACTCCGTATATTTATAAATAACTTGAATACAATTCTATCTTAAAAATAGCATTACATTACAGATTTAAAATTACACCTATTGATAAGTGCAGAGAGCAATCCAGCAATCTTAATAATGGCACAGAATAACAATAATAATAATCCTTGCATTTGATACAGTGCCTTTCACATGGGAGGTCACCATGTACATTCCCAGGAACACATGTTATCTATATCATTCAAGTAATACAATAGTCAGGTTTATTTGCTTTGTTTCAATAGAACAAACCAAAAGGTGGACAAGAACACGCAGCACCCTGATACAGTGCTCCGTGGCTAAACAAAGGCCAGGCTGGGCTGACTCCATGTGTTTACTGCTGCAGTAAATACGATGTGAAAATGAAAACATAAGCAGCGCAGGTTTGCTTACAGTAAAGATTAGATTAGATTTATTTTCTTTCTGGATAATGCAAAAGCGGAGGTTATTTATCATTCTTCCTTCCCCCTACCCCCCTCCATAACTACACTAAATTCTATATAGAAAGACCTTCCTTTTGCCTCGAGGCTAGCTGTTCAGAAAATATCTAAATGCACCCACACAATGTAACTAACAGAATCTTTAACAAGCAGCTGCAGCGCAGCACATACACAGGAGGCTGCTGGAATAATAAACAGCATTCAGACAGAAAAAGATCAAATGCTTTCAGCAATCTCTGATCATTCCAACCCAACCACAGAGCGCACTCAAACACACGTGCCCTACTCCTCCGTACACAGGCAACCTGCTGCTATCCATATAGCTGCTGCAAGTCACAGAGAGATGGACTGAGGAAGAAAGACAAGAGAAAGACAGAGAAAGTGAGAGACACACAAACAGGATCCCAGGTTATGGTTAATATTCATGGTTAAACAAAGATCCCATTGCAAGTTCCTGTCACAAGCTGAGAGTGAGTGTAGGATACTGTCTTCTTTACTCTTTTCAGGCGCACTGTCCATGCCAGGAAGGGCTGCTGCTACACGTCGGAAAAGCTAGAAGAGAGTAATTAGACCAGGTGAAATGGAGAAAAGGGTTTGAACGCAAGTTCTCCCTCCAGAAATACAGCAAAAGATGTATCACAGGGGAAGATGAGCAAAGCGGTGGGGATGGGGAAAAGAGGGAAGGAGGATGGGAAGAACAATGTAGTGGAGTTGCTGCAATCCTGAAGCAACACACACAGAAACATGCTCTGCCCACAGGCTTGCATTTTAGTCATTTTATTTGATTCTCAGACCAAAAGTTCAGGCAGTGTACATGTACATACCTGTTTAACGTTATAACCTGCTTTAGCGCTGGTTTCAATATACATGACATTCAGCTCCCTGGCCTTCCTCTCGCCCTCCTCCATAGACACCTGCCTGTATAGCAATGAGAATGTAACAGTTAGACAGGCCCAGAAAATGGCAAAAGCTAGAAACATGCACTTTAGCAATTTGCTACAGCCTGAGCCACATACAACGGCAACCAGAAATGCAAGTTCACCTGCATGAAAACTGTCTCGCCAAGTGCCTCGAAACCTGACGAGTTGAGTGACTATCTGAAGGGCTAGTTTAACCCCTGGGAAACCTGCTTACCCCTTGCACCTCTGTCCACCAAGTCTTGTGATTCTCCAAACATAAAATGGTACAAGAAACAGACAATAGTTGCAGAACCTGTTAATTCCCGAGTGGCCCACACTAACCCAACCCTACCCCATTCACTCAGGGTTGTTCAATCATTCACTCAGGAACAGGATCGTTGACTCGGAATTGCTACCTTTTATCTGCCAAGTCAGTCTTGTTCCCAACCAGCATGATGATGACATCACTTCCTCTCTCTGTTCGCACATCATCAATCCATTTTGACGTCTGTTGGAAAGAGTTCAAATCTGGGTGGACAGGGGACAGCAGAAACAATTAGCAACAACAGAAACTACTGCTATCGTTTGCCATCCTGTCGTGCTGCAGGTACTCCTGAACCTGAATATCAATCCCCTGACAGATTCCATTGTATCTGAAATGTCTCTATATCAAATCCAAGGATTATATTATTATTATTATAAGCCTTAGGAAATTCTTATGTTAAGCAACTCCAACAGAAAACAGACATCACTTTGAGTGGACCTATTGCTCCTCTTCCCTCACTCTCCTGCATTACCCAGGACCAGAAATGCCTCTCCCGTGTTTCTCTTAAGATGACCAGTGCCAGAGGGACACTGACTTGCAGACCAGACATCCCTAAGACAGGTAACGTATTGGGGTCTGCATCCAAGGACACATCACCTCCTGAAGGACAGAGCAAAAGGTGACCCCTCCCCCATGTTCTAAAGCCAATCTTAATGGAAATTGAATAATTGTTTTAAAAGCACATGAACCTTCAGCTCAGGTGAGATTGGAGGAACCAGGTCAGACCACATGACCAATCTTCAAGGGATACATTGGGGGTGAGGAATCCTGGCCCCAAACATATCCTTCACAAGGTGGGCACGTTAATGTTTCTGCCCTGACTACACTACCCAATGTATTAAGAGTCACTTCTGTTCATCAACACTGAAATGTTTATCAAGAACCAACAGTTGTGTTAGAGACAAATCCAGATCATGCACAGCAATGTCAGGGAGCTCAGAATGAAAGCCCAAGCAGAAATTCTCACTCACTTGTGATATCATAGACAACAACAGCAATAGTGGAGTCGCGGATATAGCTGGGAATCAGGCTGCGGAAGCGCTCCTGGCCGGCTGTATCCCACAGCTGCAGTCGAACCTGCACAAACCAAGCCCCGGACAGCAAAGAGAGAAAGGAGAGAGAGAGAGAGAAAGGGCAGAGGGAGAAAGGAAAGGATCAAGCAGTCATTTCAGCATTGAGCAGTTAATGGTATTCACCAGGAGCTGTTCACAGGCTCCACTTGTTACATGAAAAATAGAAAGGAGGAAAACATACGAAAATAGCATTTGACAGCCACAGCGTCTTAGTGCAGTGTCTGGAGTTTTTGTTCCGCCACCATGACAGCTCAGTGAACCCCAAAGGTCGCCAATAAATTTCGGCTGAATTCAGAGTCTGATCTGGTGAGTGTGGTATGTACGGCAGCTCAGCTCCTTCAGAAAACAAGCTGAACAAATTGGAACTTATTTGAGCAACATTATGAGAATAAAGCCTTTGTAATCTCAGCCACCTGCATCCCTCCAGAAAAAACCCTGTTCCATCCTTTGGCTCCCAGGCTTCAAAGGACATTTTTGTTAATAATAGGCAGCCTATGGTGTATGGCACTATACACAGGCTGTACAAAGACCTGGAGTCTTGTATTACAACTTAAGACTCAAAGCCAACTCTATGGGAAGTGAATCTCCACTCTCTCCAACACCAGATGAGGATTCAGTGATAAACTGATACGGATACGAATCCTTACTTAGTTTTTAGCCAATTTTACCTAAAAATATCCAGATTATTTTGTAATAGTCAATCAATAAATTTGGTCAGTTCAGATCCCATCCCCCAAGCCTGATGCAGCTTTCCCCATTCACTGGTGTCACTGTGCTGTGCACGGTGCTAAACTCCCCAGTTCCTTCACCTTCCTTCATGGCGCTGAAAGTAAGTTAGTCAGTGAATTACACCAGCTCGATAGCATAAAAAGGGCATTTTATTAAAACCACACATCACTTGGTGTGTTAAGTAAGCAGTTATTTTGAATGAAGTGATGTTAATTACCAGGTAATCCCACAGTCTAGATTTATTAAGGTCACTGATTGGACTGGGATTAAAACGCTGACACACACTAAGTACCTACTTGTAATATCAAATACTACAACAGCAGCAGCCGAGTCACGGATGTAGCTGGGAATCAGGCTACGGAATCGCTCCTGACCTGCAGTGTCCCACAGCTGGAGTCTGATCTGAGTGGAGGAGCAGAGGGGAGAAACCAAATGGGAAAACATAGGAGAAAACCCACACTGTAACCATAAAATAAAGGATGCAGGAAGCCTGGAAAGCAGAGTAAACAAAGAGGAAGGAGACTGGACCCATTCCTGTAATCACATGATGCCAGGACTCAGCAACAACATGTTAATACTGGGAACGTAGTCAAAGGGCAGCTTAAGATTTTGCTATCTCAAGTGCCCAGCTTTGGTTCATGTCTCCTGCTGGCAGCACAGAACACCACGGCAGCAGGCACCACGTCCTGACCTCTCAGCTGGAAACTAGAGCTACGATAATGTAAAGCTGTTGGTTGGTGAACGTAAACTGCTAGTTTGAGGCTGCAGCAAGTTCAGAGTTTGTGCTAAGAGCCGAGAGTCTCAAGTGCACCTTAGTGACTGGGCCACGTATAGAAAGCAGTGCTGTTGGTTATCTCCATAAATCTTACCCAATACACTGGCTCAATTAAAGTGACCAGCTTAAGTCTTGGAAAAGTCACATGCAAGGATTATTATTATTAAAACAGATCAGATTCTCATCACCGACTCTACCAATGGGCTGGAGAACTGACAGTTATGTGTAACATTACCAAAGAGGAGCAGTTGATCTGCAGGAAAGGCAGGCGAGTGTTCCGACAATGAGGGCAAATCCAGCTGCGGGTCCTGTCCCACACACAACTAGGAATGTTTCAGACAAACAAGGAAAGGATCCATTGTTAAATAATAAAATAATAATCCTTGCATTTGATATAGCGCTTTTCACGTCTTCTAGACGTCTCAAAGCGCTTCACAGAATAGACTGTAAAGTGAATTGATTGTATGTTTGTGGCCAAACGCGGTAGCCAATTGCGCACAGCAGCGTCCCACAAACAGTCATGGATTGAAGGGACCAATTTATTTATTTTTTTCTTGAGGGATTATTATCAGGCGTGTTGAGTAAGGAAACTTGCCCAAGGTTTGCCCTGCCGGGAATCAAACCTAGGTTTCTGGCTTGCGAGGCGAGTGCTCTAACCACTGAGCTACAGGATTCCACGCTGGAAATCTGCTCATCCTCATTTTTCAGTCACTTTCAAGCTTCTCTTGAAGCAGCTACAGAAATGTCTCAGAGTCTGTGCACTTTGGACAAAGCACCCACACAAGAGATGATAAAATATTCATTTATACAACAAAAATAAGCATCTGTGGAAGAAAGATGTATATGACCTCAGCTTTGTACAAACAGAAATTAATGTATGACAGTAATACGGAACTAACGCAGTACACAGCAACACAAGACAATCCATCTCAGCTTGGAAAAGTTTTCTACAAATAATGTCGGGAAAAGAATTCATCAGACAGCAGCAAGTTATCCCACACACATACACACCCCCAGGAGGTTAGGAATAAGGGAAGTCGAGGAGGTTTTATACAGCAGCAAGACACCAAATCATGGGCTGTTAAACGCATTGCTACTCACCGTGCGGTCTTCCAAATACATTGTTTTAGACAAAAAATCAATTCCAATTGTGGCCTGTAAACAGAAAACTTGAGATTAACATGGACCAAAATCAACAATTTGAACACCAGGCTTTCTTTGGTCAATTTACAAAGTTTAAGCTCAAAGCATGAAGAGGATTAAAATCAGGAAGCGGCTTTTGTCCACTAATAACCAACGTGGACACCATCCTGAACCGCTTACCCAATCCCAGAGAATGTAGGTGTAGCTTGGCAACAGCCGAAGCTTGGGGACCCCAGAGTGTGCACTGCTGGTTTAACCAGCTAAACCCACGTAGCCGACCATTGCTGAGCACTCATACAGGGCAGCTTGTGAGAGTGGCAGCCATTGCACAGGACTTGGCAACCTTCCCACCGTATGCTCAGCAAGGACCAATGCCAAGATTACTCTTTCTCAAATGTTTAATCCAGGTCCTCATACAGGGAGACTTGAGAAAGAGATATTGAACCTAGCTCACTGGGAAGCTACCTCAGCCTCCAGGGTGCAGTGAAGGCACCACGTATTCCTGTGGCTTCACTATCATGAGGGCTTCATGAAATACTAGGTCAAAAGTTGATGCCGAAGTTGATGAACACAACGTAGGTGGGTTTTCCCCTTAGCCTTATGAAGTTTTATGATTTCATACAAAGCCGCAACCCACACATTCATGAGAATGGATTACCATTTTAAAGACCTTCTGATTTCACCTAACAGCACCAATGCCACAGATATGGAGACGCATGGGAGGATAAGAGATCCACACAGATATTAAAATGTTCCAGTCACTCACCTGATAAGTGTTGTCAAAACTGTCGTACATGAATCGGGTTATCAAGGACGTCTTTCCAACTGCAATAGAAATGTTTCTCAGATCAGCCCAAAGGAAACAACAATTTGCATTTATTTTGAACCCTTCACGCAGGTATCGTCTTGGAGCACTTAACGTGATGGAGCTTGACACACAGACAGAGCAAATTCACAAATACTAACACATAAGCATCACTAACTGCTCAACACACACTCGGGAGAATTCTTTAGAGATGGCTGTGACGAGCCACAATCCCTTACCTGAATATCACTCAAAGGCCATATCAGCTACACTAAGAGACACCAGTTCCTGAGTTGATTTAAAGCGTGGCATGCCCACCCCTCTCTACAATACAATTACTGATTCTGCCCTTCCAGACTAAAATTGTGATAGAGCACAAGTTTTGGAATCAGCAATTAGAACACAGTACATGGTATTTCTGCCCATAGTTCATCACCATTGGCAGCCGGCCCTTTAGCCTTTCTGCCTCCACTCTATGGAACTCCACCCCACATTCCCTTTGCCTTGCTCCCTCCCTTGCCTCCTTCAAGGCGCGTTTCAAAATACTCCTATTCGACCGAGCCTTCGGGACACCCCTATCCTCTATGATCCCCAACTCGGGTCGAGATCCCTGACTGTCCAGATTTTTTCAAATCTTTTCATATCAACAACTATGTGAACTACAGAACGTGAGGAGAGAAGTACTGGTGGTGCTAGTGACAGATTGGTTTATATATTAATTTGCCAGCAGCACACGGATGCAAGCACACTGGAGGCTCCACTTAACACAACACATCAAAGAGCACCTTTATTTAAAATATTACATTCTTAAATATATACCTAATCCATTCAAGAACTCACTATTATAAATACTGAGAGTGGGACGTACAATACACATGGCAGTTCCACACTTGATGTCTGGACCCCATTACATGCAAACATCATTAATTTCCCAGTGGAGCTCAGTATTATGTCACGCTGGACACAGGATCACTATCACTGCTAAAATGGATGCTGCTCATGATATAAAAGGGAGGCTGGAGGAACAGAGCGAAGACCACAAGTCAGAGTGGTAACCATGGGACAAGGCTTTAGTTACACATTCCCAGCGACTTGTCATCAGATACATCGACCCATCACACAGGCACTTTCACTGAGGCTCCATTTCAGGGCAGTTGACAAGCAAAATGCAGCTCACATTCATTCAGAATACTGACAACTTGTGATGTCTTTCAATCCTCACGGACTATGTGTATGATTTTAGATTCAATCAGGTTTTCCTGTGCACTGTGCGATCACGATATCAGATCAGGTACGGCTCGGGAGAGATACTGAGTGTAGCTGCTACTGCCCTGTCACAGATGCACTCCCACTCCCACCAGGCTTCTCGCACCCTCTCCCTGCAGTGAGATAGATTACTGACTGTGCTACAGTGTGGATAACGAAGCCTCCAAAGCCTCATTTATAGAAGGGGCTCCTGGCCAGCAGAGCAGCACCAATGTATTGGATAGTGTTACTGGCACAGGAGGTGAGGGAGGGGCATGGGAGGGGGGGGGGGCACGGGAGGGGGGGGGGCACGGGAGGTGAGGGAGGGGCACGGGAGGGGGGGGGCACGGGAGGGGGGGGGCACGGGAGGTGAGGGAGGGGCACGGGAGGGGGGGGGCACGGGAGGGGGGGGGGCACGGGAGGTGAGGGAGGGGCACGGGAGGGGGGGGGCACGGGAGGGGGGGGGCCACGGGAGGGGGGGGGGCACGGGAGGAGGGGGGGGTACGGGAGAGGCGGCACGGGCGGTGAGGAGGGACAACGGAGGTGAGGGGGGGGCACGGGAGGGGGGGGCGTGGGCGGGAGGAGAGCCCCTATGGCCGTCACGGACCCTCCTGGCTGCTGGGCCGGAGACCGACTCCGAGCCGAGGCCTGTGTGCGGCGACGGGGCCGATGGTTGTGCGGCGGCCGAAGGCTGTAGCGGGGCTCCGGGGCTCCGGGGCGGGTGGGGGTCACTCACCGCTCTGCTCCCCCAGGAAGACGAGCTTGAACTTGCGAAGCGGATTCCCGAACTCTCCGCCGCCCGCCATGTTTCGTTCCACCGTCACTTCCGGCGCCTGACGTCAGCAAGTCCGTCCCACCTTGAAGTGACGTCAGCACAGTGGACCGCGCCCCATAACTAAGGGGCGGAGCCTCTGACGCAGGGGGCGGGGCAATGGCAGCGCAGTGTTTCATCAGTGACTGTAAATGTCAGTAAACAACAACAACTTGGAAGTATATAGTGCCCTCCACACCGGACAGCGTCTCAGAGCGCTTCACAGTAACAGATCCCGGGGCCGAGCCAGGGGAGGGGAGGGGCCAGGGGAACGGCCAGGGAAGGGGAGGGGCCAGGGAGGGGCCCGGGGAGGAGGTGGGCCAGGGGAGGAGGTGGGGCCAGGGGAGGAGGTGGGGAGGGGAGGAGGTGGGGAGGGGCCAGGGGAGGTGGTGGGGGGGGGCCAGGGGAGGAGGTGGGGGAGGGGCCAGGGAGAGGTGGGGGAGGGGGAGGTAGGTGACCAAAGGTGCGGTCGAAAAGAAAGGTCTTGAGCAAAGACCTGAAAATGGGAAGAGAGGGGGTGAGGCGAAGGGAGTGAGGAAGGGAGTTCCAGAGCCTCGGGGCGCAGGGGCTGAAGGCACGGCCACCGAGGGTGGAGCGGAGGACTTGGGGGACGAGGAGGAGGCCAGACCCGGAGAAACGAAGGCAACGGATACTGTTTTGAGGAGAGAGGTCAGAGAGGTTGGGGGGTGCAGAGGAGTGGAGGGACTTGAATACAAGGGCGAGGATCTTAAATCGATCCTCTCTGGGACAGGCAGCCGGTGCAGTCTGGCCAGGACTGGGGGGATCGGGGTGCGGAGTTTGGGGGTGGGGGAGGATGGGGGGCGAGGACTGGGGTGATCGGGGTGCGGAGTTTGGGGTGGGGAGGATGGGGGGGCAGGACTGGGGTGATCGGGGAGCGGAGTTTCTTGCAGATGAGAGTGCAGGCGGCAGAGTTTTGAATAATCTGGATTTTATGGATGGCAGTGGATGGGAGACCGGCGAGGAGGGCGTTAGGATAGTCCAGCCGAGAGGTGACAAAGGCATGGACCAGGGTTTCAGCAGCTTTCGGAGAGAGGTATTGGCGGATTCGGGCGATGCGTCGGAGGTGGAAGAAAGCGGTGCTGGTGAGGGACCGGATGTGGGGGAGGAATGATAATTTGGGATCGAACCTGACGTCTAGGTTGCGTACAGGTTCAGAGAGTTTTAGGGGGAGGTCGGGTAGGTGGAGGAGGTGAGAACTGTGAGATTTTAGACGTTGATGAGAGCCAAAGAGTATGGCTTCCATCTTGGCAACATTCAGCTGAAGAACGTTTACGCTCATCCAGCCCCTGAGATCTGACAGGCAGGGTGACAGAACATCAGGGGACTGGGGGTCACAAAGAGAGGTGGAAAAATAGAGTTGGGTGTCATTCGCGTATATGTGGAAATGTATCCCATGTCTGCGGATGACACCCCAAGAGGGAGCATATAGATCAGAAAGAGGAGGGGTTCAAGGATGGATACGTGGGGTACCCGCAGGTAACCGGGTGAGAGCGGGAGGAGAAACCATTTGTGCAGATGTACTGTGGGCGGTTTGTGAGGTAGGACTCGAACCAGGCGAGTGCAGTCCCACTGAGCTGGATGATGGAGGAAAGGCGGTGGAGAAAGATGGTATGATCGACTGTGTCGAACGCCGCGGAGAGCTCCAGGAGGACAAGGAGATTGTTGTTGTACCAGGGGGATCGGGTGGGTTTGGGGATGGTCCTGGATTTTAGGGTGAGGAGGGAGTTGAAGGTGGCGGAGAGGCAAACATGGAGCAGCTGGACGGCTGCTTCAGGATCTCCGCAGGTGGAAGGCCAGAGCGATAGGATGTTTGATGATGTTAGGGCCTTTGTGAGGGTCTCGGGGGGTAGCCTTTTCCAAGGGCGGTAGAGGATGGTTGAAGGCTTGGTGGAGGAGAGAGGGATGTGAGAGGAGAAGGAGATAAGGAAGTGGTCTGAGAGGGCCTTGTCCACTATGCTGAGGTCGGAAATGTCAAGGCCGTGGGTGATAACGAAGTCAAAGGCATGACCACAGTTGTGGGTAGGTGAATTTATATGAAGGGTGAAGTTTAGGGTGGAGAGGAGGGCAGTGAAGTTGGCAGAGGTAGTGCAAGGGGTGTTTTGGTGGAGGTTGAAATCACCCATTATGAACAGGCGCTCGGAGCAGAGGGACTGGGAAGAGAAGAGAGTAGAGATATCTGTGTGGAAGGAGCCGGGGGGCTTAGGGGGGCGGTAGACAAGGAGGATTTTCAATGGGAGAGAGTGGAAGAGGGTGAGGTGCTCGAAGGAGGGGAAGCAGCCAGAGGAGTAATAATAATAATAATAATCCTTGCATTTGATATAGCGCTTTTCACGTCAGGAGGACGTCCCAAAGCGCTTCACAGAACACACTGTAAAGTGAATTGACTGTATATTTGTGGGCGAACGCGGCAGCCAATTGCGCACAGCAATGTCCCACAAACAGTCGTAGATTGAAAATGACCAATTTAATTATTGTTTTTGGTTTTGGAGGGATTATTATTAGGCGTGGTAAGACCAAGGGAGGCATTGGTAAGACCAAGGGAGGCATTGGTTTGGACGGGGGGTTTGGTGGGAGGTGTAGCCAGGATGAGGTCATGGATGGTGAGGGCTTTATTTGAGAAGGAACGGACGTTTTGGAGGGAAATGCGGGTGGGTTTGCTGGAGGGAGGGGAGGGAGGAGAGGGAGGAGAGAGTGGTGTGGAGAGGATTTGTGGGTGTACACAGAGGTTAGTTGTGGCGAGTGGTGTGAGTGGAGAGTTGAGGAGGGTACGTATGAGGGACGGGGAAGTTGGGTTTGCCTTAAGGAGGCAGTTTGTGCGGAGGGAGGGAGTGATGGGACACGTGGAGTTGCTGCTCTGGGACAGCCAGTGCCGGCAGCCACGATGGGCCCGGCGGAGGATGCCCAGGCTGGAGCAGAGGGGAGTGGTGATGGGGTCGAGGGGAGAGAGAGGTGGGGAGGGCGGTGGGAGAGAAGGACAGAGGAGGGTAGTGGATAGAGGGGAGTGGGAGAAGAGATTTAGAGTGGAGGGGGAGGAGGAGGCTCGGGTCGGGGCGGCGCGATCACGGGAGAGCGTCAGCCTCAGGTTCAGCCTCCCAGGTCACGGCAACGGCTGCCAGGCCATTGTTGTTGTTGTTGCTGTTTTTTTTAGCTGTGACATCACGCCGACTTCACTTTGTGAATCGCGTCCCCTCCCCTCGGTCACTTACCTCGTCCTGCGCTCCAGACCTCCGCTCCCGTCTGAGTGGCTCCTCACCTGGCTGTGCTTTATACCCACAGCTAGGCCTCGGCTCTGCCCCGCGGTCTGCGACCTCCACTCCCGTCTAAATGATAATAATCACAGGCAGGTCCCGTGTGAGCAGCCGGGCTTCACAACAACAACAACAACAACAACTTGGATTTATACAGCGCCCTCCACGCCGAATGACATCTCAGAGCTTCACAGTAACGGATCCCGGGGCCGAGCCAGGACTACCATTAATAATAACCCGGCATTTGACACCGCATTTGATCACGTCTTCCAGATGCCTCAAAGCGCTTCACAGAATATACTGTAAAGTGAATTGACTACAGTGTTAAATGCGGCAGCCAATTGTGCACAGCAGCGTCCCACAAACAGTCGTGGATCAACAGACCAAATTATTATTTATTCATTTATTTTGGAGGGATTATTATCCCTGGAAAAGCGATCTGCCAATCGACTAACAACCAATTCCTCTTGCTGCTAGGTTGTTAAACAGAAGCACCTCCCGTGCACCCCCTCCCGTGCCCCGCCCTTCTCCCGTGCCCCCCCTTCTCCACCCGTGCCCCCCCTCTCCACCCGTGCCCCCCCCCCCCCCGTGCCCCTCCCTCACCTCCTGTGCCAGTAACACTATCCAATACATTGGTGCTGCTCTGCTGGCCAGGAGCCCCTTCTATAAATGAGGCTTTGGAGACTTCGTTATCCACACTGTAGCACAGTCACTAATCTATCTCACTGCAGGGAGAGGGTGCGAGAAGCCTGGCTTGGGAGTGGGAGTGCATCTGTGACAGGGCAGTAGCAGCTACACTCTCTCTCAAGGAAACTGGACGAACGTTTCGCCCTGCCGGGAATTGAACTCAGGTCCTCTCGCTTGCGAGGTAAGTGCTCCAACCACTAAGATAGAGGACTCCACAGTAACTAACAGGACTTCTGTCTCCATTACCCATCCTAATGGAGAAGGAGGTAAAGATCTGAGACTCTTCATGGAGGATTCAGTGTCTGAAATCACAGATTGCTTTTTCTGAAGTGTCTGTAAATGCCGCAAATGAGACAGAATCTCTCATTTAGAACTAATTCTCTCCAACTAATTGCCTGTATATGGCATTCACACCTTGCACTTTGCATTCACACTTACAATTAAGTTTTCTTACTCCACACGCCTGTTTACCTTCAAAAATAAATTGGTCACTCAATCCATGAATTAGACTCTGGACTGCTTTAGTGACTGATGTGTGACTCAAACTGAAACTTCCGCAATTGTGAAACTTTGTCATAGGAGAGGAGAGAAGTGGGAAGATTCAGCGATTCACACTGCATTTGCTCTACTGTTACTGAGGTTAAATCAGATTGCGGCAAACTCCAGCGTGGCACACACTGGCTTGGAGTTCACAGTGGTCCAAGAATTAATAACAGTAAGAAGCGGACTGAGGCACCTGACACACTCAGTGCACAAACTGTGACAACATGAGGATCGGAGACTCGGGATAAATCACTGTGTGGGAACAGCAGCACCCGGTGAGTGCAGTTTGGGAATGTGCTGATGTGTGTGTCAATGAACAGCGTTCGCTGTGCTGAATCTCCCACAACGAGGTGGGAAGGCAGGTAAAGATGAGGTGGTGTGAATGATTGAGATAGGACAGCTTCCAGCCAGGGTGGCAGCGCAGTGTGAGGGGACGAGGGGAGGAGGGATGAGGGGAGAGGCAGCACTGGAGCATCACAAGATCCATCACATATACTTAGTGGAAGGTGCGGCGCTTGATTAAAGCAGTGAATCCAGCCTTAGAATTGGGGTCAAAGTGACAAATAGAGAAGGGAGCTCAGCAATCCATTTAATTTTCAGGCTGTGGCTGGAGATTTCTCCTTTCAGTGGAAGAGAATAACAATGGGGTTAATCTGAGATAGTGTGAAACCTGGCATTACTTGGTCAAGAGACATCACTAATATGTAGTTATTCTTCCTATAATCAGATGAGCCTAAAATACTCACATTGACAGATTGGTGAACACCCACCGATAACTAGAGCTTGGTATTTACAATTGGTTTGCAAAGAGGTGAGCAGCTGCTACTCAAGCTCTTATACCATCAACTGGTGGAACCATCACTCACTATGAAGGGATGTTGGTGTCCAAACTGTGGGCAGGAAGATGGTGGTCATGCTCTTGTACATTTTATGCTGATCAGGAAGCTCATAGAGACTTCCTGGTGCCTGCCATCCACCTAGTGAGGACTCAATATGACAACAACAACTTGCACTTATATAGCGCCCTTCACGCAGGTTAGTGTCTCAGAGCGCTTAACTGTGATGGCGCCTGACTCTGAGCCGGGGATAGGGGGGAAGTGGCCATAAGCACGGTCAAAGAGGAAAGTTTTTAGGCAGGACTTGAGAGAGGGGCAAGGTGGAGGAATTGAGGGAGTGTTCGAGAGTTTTGGGGCATAGTGGCAATTATATGTCAAATAATCAACTAGTGTCTGCCCTCCAGTGTGTTTCTATGGAATCCTGTAGCTCAGTGGTTAGAGCACTTGCTTTTCAAGCGAGAGACCTGGGTTCAATTGATGGCAGAGTGAAACCTTGGGCAAGTTTCCTTACTCCACACGCCTAATAATAATCCCTCAAAAAAACCTATAATAAATTGGTCATTTCAATCCACGACTGTTTGTGGGACACTGCTGTGCGCAATTGGCTGCCGCATTTCGCCCACAAATATAGTCAATTTATTTTACAGTCTATTCTGTGAAGCGCTTTGAGACGTCTAGAAGATGTGAAAAGCGTTATATCAAATAATAATAATAATCTTTGCATTTGATATAGCGCTTTTCACGTGTTTTCGACTATGCGAGTATTATTTCGGGTGGGGTGGAGGTGCGGAGGTACATAACCCTAACCCTTAACCCAATGATAACGTTAGAATCATATCGATCCTCTGCGGGGTCTCTGAGCTACAGTGGTGTGAAATTCTCCAAGGTGCTGCTGACAACAGATGAGCCAGCTGGGTTGTCGGCAGCACTTGGAAGGGCAAACCGGCACTTTTTCCCGATTCGTCTCCTGATAGCCCCACAAGCCAAAGCTCGAATAGGTGGGGTAGTACTCTTGGACAAGCAGCAGGAAACTTGTCAGACAGCAGAGTAGTCACAAATATAATAATAATAATAATCCTTGCATTTGATATAGCGCTTCTCACGTCGGGAGGACGTCCCAAAGCGCTTCACAGAACACACTGTAAAGTGAATTGACTGTATATTTGTGGGCGAACGCGGCAGCCAATTGCGCACAGCAATGTCCCACAAACAGTCGTAGATTGAAAATGACCAATTTATTATTGTTTTGGGTTTTGGAGGATTATTATTAGGCTCTGTGTGGAGTAAGGAAACTTGCCCGAGGTTTCGCCCTCTGCCTGGAATTGAACTCAGGTCTCTCGCTTGCAAAGCGAGTGCTCTCACCACTGAGCTACAGGACTCCACAAGTTATGTGATTTTAGCTGGTAAGAACTCCAGTAATTACCCCACAACTCATACCCTGGGATCACGAAGCCTTGGTTCTCGCCAACCTGCACCGAACACTCTCTGGAGTTAGGTAAGCAGGGTGCCTCCCTCCAGGGAGAGAATACGCATTCCATTCCAGACACAGGGGAATTCCCATGTGTAGGTGGCTTACACATGTGGAAGTTTCAGTCTGCTTTTGATTCTCTTAAGCACGGTCACGGGCTCCTGCATGGGTCAGACACCTAGCTGACCAAACAAAACATTGAGGTTTACTTTCAGTGTGACGGTTAATTCATTCTTTATTCAGTAGACCTTGGAATACTCTGGAATTGCTTCCAATCATTCAATCTAAATAGTGCTGCTCTGCAGGAGCCAGAGCAGAGGCCGATGTTGCTCATGTTAATGTGCCCAGCTGTCCGTGAGCTGAGTTTCCTGTGTGGGATTTATAACCACAAATAGTTACTTGAAACAAAACTTATTAAGGAAGTATGGCTTTGAGTTTGATTAGCTATTTTAATGTGCTTCTGCTATTGAGCGGGAACTTGGACAGCAGGACTCATTCCGAAAGTGCTGAGTGAATCACGCTCCCTGGTTCCCACTCTGAGCACCAACCTCTGTCTCAGACTGACTTACATATAATGTACATAGCCCACAAATATTCAGTCAATTCACTTTACAGTATATTCTGTGAAGCGCTTTGAGATGTTTAGAAGACGTGAAAAGCACTATATCAAAGCAGATATTATATTATTGTAGCAACTGCTCCTGAGCACACATTAAGTACAGACAGGTATTACCATAAAAGATGGAATTATCTGAACAGAAATTGTTTATGTATTTCAGCACTAACTGCCCTCCACATGTGCCTCAACAACTAGTCCCCAGACAGACTATTGGCAACAGTGTGTACTTCACTTTTCCAGTCCCCCACTCACTGCATTGGGGAGAGTTGTTTTCAATATACAGTACTAGAATTCTAATTATGAAGTAAACCAAAAGTTCCAAAGGGATGAGGGACAAGCAAGAGGCTGGAGCCAGTCGAGCGGAGAAGGCGGTTGGTGGAGTGGGGAATAAGCAGTCAGAGAGGTAGGGAAGTGACAGTATGAAACCCATGTAGAGGAGAGGTATTAGAGAAGATCAAGAAATTGGGATTAGGATGGAAAGTTACTTGAAGCAGGAAACACCAAGCCTAAGGCTGAAGGAATGGTCTGCCAATATGTTTGATTTTAATGTTGATCTTTGCATTAACTGTATAACAACACCCTGGAGGGAATGGGAGCCGCACCCAGGAGCTGTTATACACTCCTGTGTGGGTGTTTGTCCTGACAATATTTAGACAAGAGTTGGATCATCGTAGCCTTGTTTACCTTAGGATGGCAGAACATTCCCATGAAATCTATAGAATTATTATTGCTCTGTTAAACCTTTTATAATGCTTTGTTCTCTAGAGCCGCACATCACCTGCTTACCAAAGGAATTAAAGAAGATCTGGACAGTGCTGTTTTCAGTGTATGCCCCCAACCCCCCCCCCCACCTGCTACCCCCATCCCCCCCACACACATTGTCTCTGACACAAACCCTCACATTTACCTTAACACTAACTTTAACATACACCCTCATACTGTTTACCTTTTTCCATAGGAGTGAGCCTGATCAAGGGCTGCAGCAATGTCATCGATTGAGAGCTATGGACTGACCCCATTGGTCACAGAACCTGATAATTTCAATGTTCTCAGGATTATTAACTACAGCTGCACTTTCAACGAAGAATTCAAGTACATCTTGTGCCTGTGTCCTATGGCACTTTCTTCGTGTTGGGGCTGGTTCTCAACGCTGTGG